>NW_004955457.1:15581127-15676827 GCF_000276665.1 Chinchilla lanigera | reverse complement strand
ATATGTAATATGAAATACCAGGTTATAAATAATTATATTATAATGGGCTTTTGCACTGTTGTTATTTTTCTTTTGGAATATGAAGGTCTGAATGAGGGTTTTGATTTTGAATGTTTCAGTGTTTTTGAGAAGCCTTGCTTACATTTTATGGTGTAGTCATTGGAAATGGAAAAATGGCAACATATATAATATGTATAATATATAATAATATATGTAATATATATAATTTAGTGTAATATATATATTTTATATATATGTGTGTGTGTGTATATATATATATAAAATTTCATGGTTCTGCCTCCAAAGGATTTAGGCACAAATGTTTACTCCTGTTACTCCTCTGAGATTTTTAGTGTAATTTTTATGATTTAGTATTTTACATGGCAGAATAGAAATGAGACAGACAAGCACCTTTTCCTTGGTCCATGAAATTTATTCCTCACCTTATTTTAGTAGCTTTGTAGATGTATATGCTTATAATAATTATAGGGATCAACTAATCTGAAGCAATTTTAAAGATTTAAAGATTTTCTATAGTTCCAGAATATGCTCTGATAATCTATAACAGTTTTAAGTGGTACAAAAATGTATATAAATAAATAAACAAACTCCTTTGCTTCTGGGGCTTTATAATTTAAGGTGGTAGGAAATAAGAGACAGGTGACAGAATGACATGGTTTTGAGGGTAAGTGTATTATGCATTTTCCTAACAGCTGTATGTGCATGAGGAGGGTGGAGTACATCTCAAGCAGACAGAAAACTCAGTACTATCATCAGCCAGACACACCTGTGACTTACTCTCAGTCCCTACCACTGCTAGGCTAAGGGAGACAATATGAGAATTATGCATAACTCCTGTGTTATGTGTTTGGTGGTTTTTTTTTTTTTTTTCAGTCCTGGGAATTCCAGTCATTTTTTAAAAGTATTTTTCCTAGGTACAGATTAATCAGAGGGAAAATAAGTTTTTTGGCTTCACTCCAGATACAGCAGTGTTTCACTGGGTGCTGGGAGCAGATCTAAGGGCCATCACCCTACACCCAGCTTTGTCATGACCCTTGGCTGAGGGTCTCAAGTTCCCAGGGATCTCCAGCCAGTGAGTGCTAGCACTGCCAATGAATGTGTGTGAGTGTGCCCCATCCAGTGAGCAAGATTCTGCTGAACCCATGAGATCCCATGAGGAGTGTAGACTGCACAGTCCTCACCTGGTCCCTCCACATGACTTGGCATTCTGGCAACATGGCAGCCTCAGGGTAGCTGAACCTCTTGCATGGTTAGCTGAAGCTCCAGGTGATACTGGTCCCTAGAACAAGGACACTGCATTTTGTTTTGGAAGCCATGTGGTGCCACATCCACTATATTTTTGTTTCAGACTTTTGAGCACCCCAGATTCAAGGGGAGGGAATATGGCCTTAACCTTTAAAGGCAGAAATATTAAGACATATTGTTATGATGGGATAGGAAATATTGTTGTAGCCATCTTTGGAAAATATAAGCTGTATACAGAGTTTATGTAAGTTTTTCCTCTTCTTCATACATAGTCATATGTGAGGTAACCAAGGCTTACCAAATTCATATCTCCACTCCTGACTTCTACATCTGTGTATTGAAGTACCTATTTGAAATTCCCAATAGATATTATAGCAGAGGTTGATAGCTAACCTCAAGTGTCCACTCTTAATCCATACTGTTATAATGTGTAGTGGGTATGACAACTCAGAATAATGCCTATAGATCCACCTCACCCATATCCCTGATGTTTGATATAGTTAAGTGATAAAATTTTGGCCAAAAGTTCCATATGACAGACTTTGAGACCCTTTGTCAATTCTTGTACCCTTTTCCATCCTACTTCTTGGATTACACTCAGTCTTGAGCTTTGAGATGATACCCACACCCTGGAGCTCACAAAGAAGAAAGTTGGAATGATGGCCTGATTCCAGATTCTTATTCAAGAGAGATTAAACTTTCTATCTCATTTAAGCTACTCCTATTTGGTATTTGTCACTCATAGCCAAAGCTAATCACCCTTGATACAGATACGTGGTTCATTTTAAACTGGGTATGGGAAAAACACATTTGATTTCTTTCTTGTAGTTTTGTCTGTCACCTAGACGTCTTCATATGTATAAATAGCACATGTGTCCACTCAGTTGATCAGAAACCTATGCTGACCTTTACTTTTTTTCTTTTCTTTTTAGTCTGTATATAATTTAGGAGTAAATTCTGATGTTTCTGCTTTTAAAGATGTAACCACTTCTGTTATTCTGGGTTCAAGTCACCATCATTTTCCCCTTCAGCTGCTTGTGTCCCTGTCTTTGCTTCAATTTTTACTTTCTTATAACCCAAATAGGCAGCAGGCACTACAGTAGCTTCTTCAAATCCACCCACTGGCCTTCTAGTTCCTTTGGGAAGACATCCTAAAGCCTTGCTATGGTCATGAAGTCCTACATAATGTATGCATATGTTATGTTTAATAAGGGGGATAAATGGCAACACATCTTTTATTGTAATAAACTTTTTCATTTTAACATTCATTGTGTATTTTGGTCACATTTTTTTATAATCCTAATGATCCTTGAGCCAGGGTTTAAATGGAATTTGGTGGCAAAGCAGTGCATGCCTCCTACCACAGATAGCTAAAAGGGTTTCTGAACAGTGGGATGGTGGGACAGTGAGCACTTTGGACTGGATGACTCTTTTATCATGGGAGCTGCCTTGTGCACCGCTGGGCAGTTAGCAGTACCTCTGGTCTTCCACTGGTGTAACCCACCAGCATGCTCACCTCATCCCAAGTCATGATAATAATGAAAAAATAACTCCAAGTATTATCAAATATCCTGTGGGGACAAAATTGCCCCTGGTTGAGAACCACTAGTCTAAAATGATTTTGTTTGAATTATAATAATGTTGCACCTAGTACTACTACTACAAAAAATTTCGGCAGTAGTTCCTTCCAAAGCTTATTTCTTTGATTGTTTCAAAATCTATAAGTAGGACAGTGGGGCCTGCAGGTAGACTGAGTCTGTGCCCAGCAATCTGTCCATTCTTTCTGGGACAGTGGGGCCTGAGAGCAGAGTGTGAGTCCATGCTCTGGATTTTCTCCATTGTCTAAGGGACAGCAGGGTTTTTGAGAGGAGTGTAAGGACACATACTGTTGTTGAGTAGACTGACAGGAGCCCCAAGATCTGAGACCCAGGACAACAGCCACGTGCCAGGTGCATGGGTACAAACATGCCCTTAGAGGGCAGAATAATTGGTGAGACCACAGCATGAACATGTCTGACACAGCAGCGAGGAGCCAGTGCTTGAGCTCTGGAGAATTCCACCAGCAAAAGTGCAGTCGCAGGCCCCACATCCAGAGGCCAAGATCAGCTCCATAGCAAACACATTTCTGGAATTAAATATGGGCACTATCACAGAACTGTAAGCACCAGAGGTATTTTACCACTTTCATTCTCCCTTGTTTGTCTGATTGGATATCCCTCTCCTATCTGACTGGATGTCATCTAGTTTTCATCTGTATTTGGTAGTTATTTTTGTATTTGAAGTTTTCATTTTTTTTCTATTCTTCTCTCCTCTCTTTCATGTCCTTCTTCTTTCCTTTTTTCTTCTGTTCATTTTCATTCTCTTTCTTCTTCCCTTCCTTTTTCAGTGTTTATTTTGGTTACCTTTGTTTTTTATTCTCTTCTATAGACTCAATTCCTCTTTCTCCTCAACTACTTCTTGAATTTTAACTTTCAAGTTAGTAAACATTGTCTCTGCCCTTTCTGACTATTTCTTTGTATCTATATTATTTTTTACCCTTGTGTCCTCAAGTTTCTCAACTTGAGTGATCATCCTTTAATTTCTAGCCATGACTCTACTATATTTGACCTCACTCATCACTTTAGCCTATCCCCTGACCATCTTAACCCCACTGCTCCTGACAGAAGGGGAAAATCACTGCATACAAGTGCACAGTATATGTTTGATTTTGTTACATAATTTTAGAGTTTATTCCCATGGTCAGATGTAGCAGGTTAATGGTTACCATAGTTTATCAGTAGTTAAAGTGCACTTGAAACTATTGTTATTACTAACTGTACTACTTTATCCAGGATTTCATACATTTTATAAACAGTTTTTCTCCCCTGTATGATAACACTATGACTGTAGGAGATCATAATCACCAACGCAGCCCAGTAGCAAAGGATTAAGAGCTGAGCAAAATAGTAATCTTGCATCCCTTACAAATTGGGAAGCTTGGGCCTTGGGATAGCTATGAGAAACTACCTACACTTAGAAGAGATCCGTGAAGAGCAGACACCCTCGAGGGAAACCTAAATACTAACGATAAAGCTATATATCATAAGAAACTGGCAAGCATCAATATAGTAAACAAAATGAAAAAGAGAAAATAGAAAATGACAAGACATAGAAAGAAAAAGAAACCCCAGACTTCCAGCTTACCCAGATCAAGCCCAGAACTCAAGAAGATAGATGAAATTGGAAATCAAACACTGGAACTTTCTGAAATTATAACAGCAAAAGTGAAAACAAAAAACAAGTGGAAAAGGCTATGGAGAAAATAATCTCTCTGGTACAGATAGAAATGATGTTTCAAATCAAAGATATTAGAGAAGACACAGATAAAAGAATAGATGATCTTAGAAAAATGATGGAAACAAATAATGCTGAGCATAGGAAAGAAATGGAATCTGTGAAACAGATCCAAATAGAAATCCAAGAGATTAAAACCTCCATTAAAAGTATATGCAACAAGTTGAATGAAGGAGAGAATGGAGTTTTAGATCTTGAAGAGAGAAATACAGGCAGTGATAATGAAAAAAAGTATCTTAAAATTAAGAAGACACCATGAAAAATCCATTCAACAGCTACAAGGTGAAGCAAAGGAAAAAACATAAGATAGATTGGGGTAAATGAGAAAGTACTAATGACATAAAAAAAAAAATTCTTCCAGAAATAATGGCAGAACTTCCAAGTGTGGATAAAGAATTTGACATACAAATAAATGAAGCATTTAGAACTCCAAACATTCCCCACCAAAATAAAACTACACAAAGGTATATAACAATCAAGATTCCAGAAATTGAGCACAAGAACAGAATATTAAAAGCTGTAACAGACAAGAAATAAGAAAGACTATCAGAATTACAGAAGACTTATCAACACAAATCCTCAAGTAAAGAAGAGCTTGAAATAAACTATTTCTAATTCTGAAAGAAGGCAATTTCCAGCCCAGATTGATGTACCCTGAAAAACTCTTTCAAAATTAATGGAGAAATAAGATATATCCATGACAAAGAACAACTGAGGAGATTTATGAACACCAAAGCAATACTACAAAGAGTACAAAAGATATTCTAGACAGAGACAAAAATGACCACAATTCCAAGAACAACAACACAAAGAAACCACAAGGCAGGGCAAGCAATTAAACAAAGGGGAAAAACAGTGAACCAAAAGCAGGAAAATACCATGATCAAGATAAGCCAATACATATAGGCTATAATCATCAATGTAAATGGCCTCCATTCACCAATCAAAAGAAACACTGGCAGAGTGGATCAAGAAACAAGATCAACGATATGCTGTATACAAGAAACACATTTAATGCAAAAAGAATTTCATAGACTGAAAATCAAAGGATGGAAAACAATGTTCCATGCAACAGGAATCCGGAAAAAAGCAGGAGTAGCTGTTGTTTTTTTCAGACAATGTCAACTTCAAACCAAGAATGATCAAAAGGGAAAAAGAAGGTCACTACATACTTGTAAGGGGGAAACTTCAAGAGGAAGAAATAACAATCATAAATATATATGCACCAAATACAGAAGCATCCAACTATATAAGACAACTATTAATAGAAATGAAAAATTAAGTAGGCAATAACGCAATTGTAACAGGAGACTTCAATGTCCCATTGTCACAAAGAGATCAACTAGACTAAAAGTCAGCAAAGAAATAATGGAATTGAAAGAAATCTGTGAACAAATGGTCTTAGTAGATGTTTTTAGATTGTTCCACTGAACATCATCAGAATACAAATTCTTCTCAACTGCACATGGAATGCTCTCTAAAATAGACCATATACTCATCCAGAGAACATACTTAAGTAAAAGCAAAGGAATTGAAATTATCTCATGCATAATATCTGATGATAGTGCAATGAAATTAGAAATTAGTGGCAAAAGAAACCAGAAAAACTCCATAAACACATGGAAATTAAATAATACCCTCCTAAAAAGCCAATGGGTCACAGATGAAATAAAGGAAGAAATTAAATAATATCTAAAACTAAATGAGAATACAGACAAAAATTACTGGAACATATGGGATGCAATGAAAGCAGTCCTATGAGGGAAATGTATAGCAGTGAATTCTCACATCAGGAAAACAGAGCAAGCACATATAAACAATCTAATGTTACACCTCAACCTTTTAGAAAAAGAAGAGCAAGACAATCTCAAATCCCATAGAAGGGAGGAAATTATAAAGATCAGAGAGGAAATTAACACAATGGAAACCAAGAAAACAATACAAAGAATAAGTGAATCACAGAGTTGATTCTTTGAGAAAATGAATAAAATTGATAAACACTTAGTCAACTTTATCAAAAAAAGGAAAGAAAGAAAAGACTTAGATTCATGCACTGAGGAATGATAAGGGTGAAGTCATTACAGATCCTGTGGAAATTCAGAATATCATCCATACCTACTTTGAAAATCTTTACTCCCATAGGATGGAAAACACAGAAGAAATGGACAGATTCCTAGATGCATATGAATTACCAAAGCTTAATCCATAAAATATGAAAATTCTGAATAATCCAATTTCAGTTAATGGGATTGAAAATGTAATTAAAAACTTACCAACAAATAAAAGTCCAGGTACTGATGGATTCACTGATGAATTCTACAAGATATTTACAGGAGAACTAATGTGAATACTCTTCAAACTCTTTCATCAAATTGAAAGGGAAGCAATACTCCCTATCTCTTTCTTGGAGGCAAGTATTATCCTCATACCAAAACCATAGAAAGATACAACCAAAAAAGAGAACTACAGGCCAATCTCCCTAATGAACACAGATACAAAAATCCTCAATGAGATACTAACAAACAGAATTCAACAAATCATCAAGAAGATTATATGCCATGACCAGGTGGGATTTACCCAGTAATGCAGGGATGGTTCAACATATGCAAATCAATAAATGCAATACACCATATCAACAAAGCCAAAGACAAAAATCATGCTATCATCTCAATAGATTCTGAAAAAGATTTGATAAAGACAAACACTCATTCATGATAAAAACCCTAAAGAAAATTGGAACAGATGGTATTTATCTCAATCTGATCAAATCCATCTATGACAAACCAAGATAATGATGTTCACCATCACCACTCCTTTTCAACATAGTTCTGAAAACATTAGCCAGAGCCACTAGTCAAGAGAGAGAAATAAAAGGAATAAGGATAGGAAAGGAATAAGTGAAATTATCATTATTCACTGATGACATGATACTCTACATAGAAGACCCCCAAAACTCCACCAAATAACCCCTAAAGTTAAGAAGCAAATTCCATTGAGTGGCTGGATACAAATTCAGTACTCAAAAATCAATAGCATTCATGTACACAAACAACAAACTTATTGAAAGAGAAATTAGGGAAACCACGCCCTTCACAATAGCATACAAAACATGAAATGCTTAGGAATCAGTCTAATAAAGGAAGGAAAAGATTTATATATTGAAAATTTCAGTGCTCTGAAAAAGGAGATTGAAAAAGATGTCAGAAAATGGAAAAATATCCATTGTTCATAGATAGGAAGAACCAACATAGTGAAAATGGACATACTTAGAAAAATTATTATACAGATTTAATGCAATCTCAATCAAGGTACCATGAGCATACCTCACAGAAGTAGAGAAAATACTCCTAAAATTCATCTGGAACCAGAAAAGACCTAGAATAGCAAAGGCAGCAAAGACAAGTCACGAGGTATCCCAGTCCCTGACTTGAAATTATACTACAAAGTTACCATGATTAAATTTTAGCATGGTACTGGCAAAAATAAAGTAGATCTGAAGACCGTGGAACAGAGTAGAAGATACAGACACAACTACAAGCACAGTCAGCCACCTTGTCTTAGACAAAGGTGCCAAACATATTCACTGGAAGAAAGATAGCCTCTTAAATAAATGGTGCTGGAAAAACTGGCTCTCTACATGCTGAAGACTAAAAGTAGACCCTTGTCTATCACCGTGCACTAAATTAAAGTAAAAATAGATCAAAGATCTAAATATTAAAACAGAAACACTAAATCTACTGGAAGAGAAAGTAGGTCGAAATCTTGAGGACATAAGTGTAGGCACAGTCTTCATGAACAAAACCCAAATTGCATGGGAAACTCTTCAAAGAATCAATAACTGGGATCTATCCTACTAAAAAATCTTTTGTACTTCAAAAAAAAAAATCATCAATAGAGTGAAAATACAACACACAGAGTGAGAAAATATTTTAGCTAACTGTCCCTTAGACAAAGCATTTATATCTAGAACATATAAGAATGGAAAAACCTCAGACCACGAAATTCAAAGACCCAACCCAAAAATGTGCATCTGAGATGAATACACACTTCTCAGATGCTGAAATACTAATGGTAAATAAATATATGAAAAAATGTTCAACATCATTGGTCATTTGAGAAATGCAAATTAAAAGAACACTGAGATTACATCTCACCCCAGAAAGAATGGCTATCATCAAGAATTCAACCAATAATAAATGCTGAAGGGGCTGTAGAGAAAAAGGAACACTTCTCTACTGCTGGTAGGAATATAGATTGGAGAAACCACTGTGGAAATCAACTTGGATATTCCTCACAAAACTAGGATTAGAAGTCCTACTTAACCCAGGAATTCCCCTTCTGGGTATTTTCCCAGAAGAAATAGAAATATCATACCACAGCGATATATGTGCACCCATGTTTATGGCAGCACAATTTGTCATAGCAAAACCTTGGAAACTACACAATGCTCATTCACTGAGGAGTGGATAAGAACAACGTGGTATTTTTATACAATGGAGTATTACTCAGTTATAAAGACAGATAAACTTGAGGCTTTTACAGGTAAATGGATGTAACTAGACAGCGTATTCTTAAGGGAAATTAAGCAAACACACATGTGTAACCACCGTATTGTCTCTCTTGTGTAAGTACCTGAAAGACTAAATAAAACTGAAAGGTACAATAGATATTCTGAAAGGTAAAGAAACTATTTAATAAGAAAGACAAATGGGATGAAGGAAAGAAGAAAAGAAAGAAAGAAAGAAGGGAAATATATATATATATACACACACACACAAGATAGCTAAGATAATCATACTACTAATTTCTATTGGTTTATTGAAAGGAACAGTTAATGTTTAATTGTTTGATTAATCTTGTATTCCTATATCTGGCAATCTAAGCAACTACTTTGAAGATAACAATAAGTATTACAATAATCATTGTTGGTTTCCTATCATCTTGTTTTTGAAATTCTGTATTGTTTTTAGAGTTTTTACGTTGTTTTATTTTTGTTATTTTTTGTTCTTTTCTCTTTCAAATTAAAAATCTATAAGTATACTTTAATAGAGCACAGATTTCAGAGAGTCTTGTGAGTACTATTGGCTTTTAAAATTTTTTGATATATTTTAGGTATATATAATAATCACATTCATCTTGGGGAATTTGTGCTTGTATGTGATATAACTTGATTCTTTTTCCCCTCCTTATTTATAAAAGGTTTGTTCCTACTAGTACTATTTTTTTAAATACATATTTGTGCCTATTTAAGGGGAATAGTAGCATAGTTTGGTACCTCTATGTAATGTACAAAGAGCAGGGTAATTAACATCCGGGTAATTAACATTTCTACTTCCTAAAAGTAACTATTGTTTTTCATGGGAATTGCTGGCATGATTTTTCCCTGCTAGGGTAAAGGAGCCACTGGGTAAGACAAAGAAACATATATACAGTTTTAGAATTAGTGCATCTGTTTTGGGCTGTGTGTCACTTTGCAGAACACTGCCCCATGTGTATTGGAGACAACAGGCTTACTTTAAGACTGAGAACTCAGCAATGAATCGTAGGATATTTTTGTCAAGGTAAATTCATCTTTCTTCTACTTTAATCCTTTTGTTTCAATTCATTCTCATTGAGCTTTCATAGAAAATGTCCTATGTTTTTATTTTATCATCCATATTACCATATTTTATTAAAAAAATCCATAAAGTCAAGGGAATCAGTTTTCATGTTACCTTTCAAACTAACAGGCACTACGCTTTGGAATTATTTTTGTTACTTCTGCTGATGATAATGGAGATGCTACATAACCACACGCCAGATATAAATAGTGAAATGACAATTATACTCCACCTTCAGTGGAATGGTTCTCTCTGATGCTTTGGCTTTAGTGGAGTTCTCTGCAGTTACACAAAAGTGTGCACAGGGTTGGCTTGCAAAACTCCTTATAGTTTTGGAAAAACTGATGTACTTTCCCAAAAGGAGGAAGAATGAAGTTATCCCTTATTATTCACAAAGGGTAGGCTTCCTCCTTCCATGTGAAAGGAGAAATAGAATTGAGAGTTTTAATTTGGTGACTCTTCAGGTGGTTTGTTGTGGGTAGAGTTCTCATTTCTTTATGATTTTGCTTCAACTGGAAGCTAGAATTAAAAGCAAATCTCTATTGTTTTGTCAGTCAGACTTCTATTACTACAACGAAATACTGGAAGTAACCAACTTAAGAAGAGAGAATGTTTATTTTGGCTTATATTTTTGGAAGTTTCAGTCCACGGCCAAGTGGATCTGTTATTTTTGGAGGTGACATCTCATAATAGGGAACTTGTGGTGAAGAAGGTTGTTCACTTACCTCATGGCAGCTGGGAAGCAAAGAGAGAAAGGAAGAGGAGGAGCAGTGGTTCTAATAACCCCTTTAAGAGTCTGCTCCTATATAATTGGAAGACTTTCAACCAGGTCTCACCTATTAAGGCTTCACAACCTCCTAATAGCACTGGGGACCAAGGCTTCACCTTGTAGACATTTGGGAATACTTCTCCAAATCATAGCAACTATGTACTAGTATATAAATATAAAGTAAATGTATGTAATATGTACATCTGACATATGTACATCTGTAATTATGACAGCTGACATATTATACACTTGTAATAAATTAAATGTATGTAATATGCAAACCTGATATCCTCTTTTTATATATTTTTGTCTGTTTTCCTTATTTGCTGAGTGTGACACTTTGGTCAAGTTATTTAATCATATTTTGTCTCAATTTTCTCATCTGTAAAGTAGGGGTAACAATGGAGTTCACATATGACATGAATGTAATACATACACACATAGAATATTGCAGACAATGTATGCATGCAATAAACCTTGCTATTGTTAATATTTTAGCATCTCTTTCTCTCTCTATATATATACACATGCATATACATACACAAAGTAGTCTAGTTTTAAATTATAAACTAAGCCATACAAGAGTACTAAGAGTATTAACTATACACCATGATTATAGTGATGAGTCTTAGGAATTTGATGACAGACAAGTTGACCTTTTATATATTCCACATAAGGACAACAAATCAAAACCAATTTCACAAACAATTAAAAATAACTGCAATCTGTGAGCCAGGTTGGAAGCCATACAATAGTGAACAACTCTGGACCACTGGCTTTCAGACAACTTTGGAGTTACTTACTTTGAGTAATGGCTCATGCAAGTCATTTGGGATATGAAAATGGTATATAGTATTTGTGATAACAATACAATAATTTAGAAATATGTTTAGCCTGACAAAATTCTCTCCTTGTAGGCAGTTACCACTGCATCTCTGGAGGTGCACCTTACTGAACCTACTGAAATGTGGTTTTTGGTTTTAAACCAAGTAAAACAAAACAACTCAGCTTCTATATTTTTTATTTTTTGTAGAAAAATTAGCACAGATATTAAATATTTGTGTGTGTGCAGATGTGTGCGTGTGTGTTGTAAGCCATGGTAGGTAGTACTGTATTAAATGCTGACATATATCTTGGTGTTTTCACTTAATTACATGGTTTAGCCAGCATGTGTGACTCTAGAAATATATTTTATTTTTTAATAGTTACATAATGTCCTTTTTTATGACAGTATCACAATATATGTTAACACATTTTTAGAAAAAATCTTTGGGTTATTTTCCTGATTTTTCTTATTATAAATAACTCTGTAAGGAACATTTTAATCATTTTATTCAGTGGGAATATATTTTTATTAAAGTTAATGCTTAACAGTGGAATTGCAGTGTCAGAGAACATTTATTCATTGTTGATTTCAGTCACTATTATTCAATTATACAAACACAATTTATATAACGTAAAATTCTCATCAAAATTGTTGAATTATCCGTAACTTGTTTTTCCATACCTTGTATCAATACAGTATTATGAAACTTTGAAAATTATGCCAGTCTAAGATATAACTTACACTTGTAGGTGATTTAGAATTTCTTTGAGTTAGAGAATCTTTTGTGTATGATAGCCCATTCATTTTATTTCTATTTCTGTGAATTATCTATTTGCATTAATTGTTCATTTTCCTATTAGCCTTTTTTGGGTTCTTTTTCAGTATTTTTTTCTAATTTCTGAAGGCAGTATATATTTAGCAATTTATTATAAAATATGAAGCAAAATATTTTCTTCTACTTGTCGTTGACCTTTGCTTATTTTTGGGGGGGGGCATTTTCTTTAAAAATTTCTTGGTTTTGCTAAATTTTCACATTACAAAATTAAAGAAATATTTCCTCATGTTTTAATACTTTTATGGTTTTATTTTGTACTTCAAAATCTTCGATCCATGTGGAATTTGTTTTACAGAGGCATTTTCTTTTCAAACAATGAGACAGATATCGCTGAAGTGTTTACTGAATATGTTAATGATTCATTATTACCCTAATAAAGTATATTGGCTCAGGTTTTAGAAACAGAAATACCAAAATCCAAACTCTGATGTGAGCATTCCTCCCTCATCTCTAGGAGTGCAGTATCTTATCTGAAGCCTTGGAGTGAGACGTGTCAGTGGAGTCGGGTCCATTCAAGATCGCTGGGGTTGAACATGCTTATCGGAGGTTTACAGGATGTCCAGGATGGTAGCTGTCTTCTCTTCCTGCTGGCGTCTACCAAAACACCCTTATTTCGCCAGGTTTCTGGTTGATGATCTACTTAGATCCTTGTCCAAAGCCAGAATGGTTTACATTCTCTCAGCTACTTTCAGATGTTGTTATCTCAGCTACTTTTGAACCCTTCCCCAAGAGCAGCACCATTCTTGGTTACATCTCTTTCTGGGTGGGACTATGGAAAAGTTTCTGCAGGTCTCTTCAGACCTTTTTCTTACATAACTTCCATGCAGCCCCCTGTATTTATGCTTTTCCTTCACCAGGCTGGTACCTGGGGATGCTGTGTGTGGACCTGCCACTCTGGGACCCTCACCTATGGTGTCTGTCCCATCTCAGAACCATCCCACCCTTGTGTGGAGGTCTGAGCATTGTTAGCCCTCCTCTTGTTCAGGCACCAGAGCTGTCCAAATACCCACTTTCTCTCGCAAGCTTCTCTCTTCTCTCTCCCTCTCAAGAGCACACTTCTAGCAAGGTGGGAATGGGTGGGACACTAGGTAGGGAAAACTGGTTCTAATTGAATACTTATCCTTCTAGATCTTCTTTGTCCTACACTGGGATCTCAACCTTTGACATTCCAAAGCCAAGAATTTGACTCTTTTGTTCTTTTCAAAGTATCAGCCCTGCCCCCAAGGCAGTGTATATACCACAGTCTTTACATGGGACAGGGACAGTGCCTAAGACAGAATTACTGAGGAGAAAGCACATTTTAAAGTATGTTAGCACACTAGCTCTCTGTCTTGGTTTTGGATTCACTACTACTAAGAAAGCCAGGTATCAAAAGCCAGTTACAGAAGATTAAATGAAACAAAACGTATTGCTTTTCTTAATTTAACAAAACAACTTTAGGAATTTCATTATCACCAGCCTAGGAAATATCTACAAAGGAAATTTGTGGAACTCTGATGGATATTAGCCAATTGATGAATGTCTGATATAACCTGTTAAGCATAATTCATTATTATTTGCTCCCATCTTGGCCCTGTTTCCTAATGAATTATAAATTCTCTCATCACTAACACTTAGTCCACAGCAAATCTCTATCACACCTAACAGAAACACATGTACATGTTCCATTCACCTCATACATTCTTTCTTTGTCAAAAAATAATAAATACATTATTTTTAACGTTAGTCTAAATTTCTATTTAAATTGGAGCTAGTCTTCTTTAAAGTCATAAACAAATTGATAAAACACTAGGACTCATCCACCATTTGAATTATCATAGACTACATTTTTATTGGGAGAAAGGAATTGAAGAATCACCTTCTTAATTCAGATTTGCTTTTCCTTCAAATATATTTTGAAGATTCTATATACCAGCAATAATACATTTCAGGAGCATTTTACTGATTATCAAAATAGTTTACTAGAGTTAAGTAAGGCCTTAAAATTATTTAAGGTGTTTTACAGGGCATTAGTTTTCTTTACACTTAAAATTATTCTGTGCCATGCAATTGATAATTTTTGGTGGCTTGAAAATATCTCAGCCACTAAACTAAGATTAGTTTTAGGTCTCCCATAGCCAAGAAAATCTGAGCAGGGTGTTCCACCTACAGTTTTCATGGGATGGCTATAGGACTCTTAAATTTAAATGTGGACCACTAATTATATTTTTGAACCTAAATTATTCCTGAGTGAGGTCATTTAGTATTCAAATAGTACTCCAGAGAAGGAATCTTTTATCCATAGAGCTGTCATAGATAAGCAACATAGTCAAAACACTCTCCCTGAACAAAATTTATTTTTGACTTGAAAGGATATATCACATTGCCCACCCACTTGTCCACAGTGAATTTTACTGATGCATGGAATCTCTGCTACAAAATTAACTAAATTATTCTTGCTAGGAATTCAGAGTAAGCTGAGTCCATTTTGGATCTTGTCCAATGAAATTTATTTAGGGTAAATACCACAGACAAATCTCATCTGAAGACTTTTCACCTGTATGTATGAGGTGTCTTGCTAGATAGGGCGCCTGAGGACAATGTCACAGCAAGTTTCCAGTGAGGTAATTTAATTTGTTAAATTAAATAATTAGATTTACTTCTCATGTTGCCTTGGGGTGCTGAGTAGGAGGTGGGGACATGGAGAAAAAAGAACATAGTCAGTGTAGTGCTTCTGTTAAAAGTATGATCCATGATGTTTTAACTGGAAGTCATAGAGTTAGCCAAGGAACTCTGGCAATTCCAGAAAAGTATCAGAAAGAGAAGATTCGTTCTCACTGTAGAATCATTCCTGTTCTCAATAAAGAAAATGGACATTGAGTAAGGTTTTGTCTTTGAGGCACCAGTATCAAAATTATACTCCCAGTTAATTATGTAATTTGATTGTATTATTCTTACAAAACAATCTATTAAAACTCACAATTCTTAAGAATTTGTTTTTCTAGATGTCAGGGAACACACATACACACACACACACAGAAGAAAAGTTCTCATTGAATCCTTAAATTTGATTTTTTTGGGTAACTTGTTTATCTGTAATGAGTAGAAAAAAATGGCTTAATGAATAAAAACGTGCAAATGGAAAGTGTAAAGTGGGTTTCTAGATACTTCAATCTAGTGGGTGAAATTTAAGCTTAAAAAAATTTGACTCTGTCAAACAAGAATTGCTTAAGTCCAATAACTCAGTTACAGAACAAAAGGGCAGAACATGTAGTCTTTGTCCTTTAGTGGAGTTTCTCAGTAATAACTGTACAAATATATTCTGTTTGTAAAAATAGAAAAGTTAATGATGAAAAATTTGTGATAATTGAATTATGTGTTTTTAATCTTTTGTAATAATTTTAGTTAACTGTTCAAACACTCATGTTGCTTAGTATAGCAAACATTTATACAGTGAGGAAAATGACAAATTCTTTCTTCACATCAATTTTACAATGAAAAATAACAGAGCATGTAAAATTCTAAGAATTTCTTTTTGCTGCTTTCAGCTGTGATTATGACAAAAACATTCACTATAGGAAATATCACATTTCATCAGCCCCTCAGAGTTTTGTTACGTGTCTTTGAAAGTGTCCCTTGGAAAATCTGGTTAATTAGGGGCTTTGCTAGGTTTTTTTTTTTGTAGAGAATTTGAAATTATGAAAAGCTTTTCCACCACTTCACCTTCTTTTCAACCACACAATTAAAGATTTGATTTATATTTTCTAGAGCTTAAAGTGTAAAGTGCAACTTCTTTATCTGTGCCTCCTCTGGAAGGGTAGGGAAACTAAGCCATAGTAAAAGTTTCCTGGAAACCAAGCTGAGCAATCCCAGGAACACATCTGGGCCCGATTCACATCCTATGTAATTCGCTGAGCAAATTCCCACTGAATTACATAGGGCAACAATTACCTCAGAGAAACAGATCAATGCCTTCCTAACTTGACATTTTCATAGTCATTTCTCTCACCACACATACTCTTTTAAGTAGTCATTTGCAGGTTTACCAGTGAGAATGTTAAGTATTTGAGTATGTTAAATTAAGTATTCAGTTATGATAGTTAAGTAAATAAAGCTGTTGAGGTCTGTCTTGCATACATGACTCCCTTTCTGACTTTCAAAACCATACAGGAGACGCCTGCTCATTCAAAGAACTTCCACTGTCTAAAAGTGCATTTGCCATTTAAAATACAGCAGGATATAAAATAAGAAATGTTTAGGAGGGGAGGTAGGAAAAGTTCAGGCAAACCATGGGAATGGTTGTGTGGGTAGATGAATCGGTGAGAACATCATATTGATCCTGGCCTTCCTCAGGTGAGGCCTGAGGCACCAGAGTCTTCTAAAGACATGTGGCAAGGCCAACAATTAAGTTTTTAGCTTATGTGAAAAAACAGGTATTAATAGTGCTATGGGAACATAAATAGAGCTATGTTCCTTGGTGGCTTGGGATTCTAAGTATGAGAAAATCAGAGTAGGTAGCAATCCAGATAGTTTTGAGGGAAGTGAAGAATTTTCCAGAAACTTAGGTCAAGACTATTCCTGGCTAAGGGGAGAACATAAACAAAAGCACAGGGCAGGAGAGTCCACAGTGCATAGTCAAGTGTGAGGTGGGAGAACAAGGGGTAGAGGAATGGGAAACACAGGGACCCGGAAGGCAGGTGGGGATCATATGAGAAAGTTCTACCCTCAGCAAGTTTTGCTCTGTCCTCTAAACTCTTTACTTGTTTGGGGTCAAGCTTCTCTTGCAGCAGTGGTTCACTGATTTATTGCACATTAGTATGACTTAAGAAGCTTAAAAAATTACCCAGAAGCCCAGGCTACATTGCACAGAATCCTGGGAATGAGACCCTAGACTCAGTAGTTTTATAAAATCTCCAGATGTTTTCATTATAAAATAGTGTCCTTCACAATGTGGTCTCAAGATCACCAACTTTGGTACCAGCTGGAAACTTGCTCAAAGGCAGATTTTCAGCCACAAGCCCAGATTCAGAAGATTCAAATTTATTGTGGCTCAGCAATCTGTTTTAATAAGCTCACCGGGAGAATTTAGTATATGCTCAAGTTGGAGAATCACTGCTATGGACAATGCAGTGAAAGCCATCCATTCTTCCAGAAGAATTTAGGAGGCATTTGGCTGGCAATCCCTGCTCTGGTCCTGTTCCATCTCTTTTCCCTTATCATGGAAACCAGGTTAAGAATTGTCCCTCAAGGCCATAAGAGTCACTGAAAATTTTTATGCAAAGCAGAGACAAGACGAACTTTGGCTGCTGCTGCAAAGCATGGAATACAATGGGGAGAGGCTGGAGTCAACCATGTCACCCAGGAGGTCACCATGTTACAAAATAAAACAGAACACAGTGACCCATGGGTCATGTGCGTTGATAGTGAGGGAATGGAAAATGATTCCAAGGTTTTTAATTTGAGCTCAGAGAGAATGATTCCTTTGCCTGGGGGAGGGGCTATAAAATGTAAAATTTGAAGACGAATATTGATAATTACTGGACATGTATAGGAAGAGCTATTCAAAATAGTTCTGGAATTTAGTTGGAAGATGCTGTGGATAATTATATATTCATATCAGAGATGTTGGTATAGAAACTCCAACACTATGAACATTTGAAGGGATGCCTTTCGCACTGTCTGGTAATGAGTGGTTTTCTTGTCTGCTATCTGGAAGGTGTGGTACCAATAGCCAGGGACTTCCTGAGCTGTGACAGCCAACAAAATCCCCAGAACTTGACTCGTGTCTCCTGATGGCAAAATCACCCCCTGCTAAGAACTGGTTTGGGTGAACTGGAGGGTGTGTGTGGTGGTTACAATCAAGGGGAGGGCAGGTGTGGAAGGAGGAACTTGCAACAGATGGACAAAGGGTTGGTCAAGTTTGTGAGAGAGGGGTTTGGAGGGAGTCAGGAAGGGGCGGGGTTCCCAGAAAAAGGAACTAAGTGGGGGAGGCTGGAGTGGAGCTCTTTGGATTTGGTGAGCTAGGTGTTTCTGTGAAACATTTAATGGAGAGCCATTAAAGAGGGACCGGAAAGTGGCACTGAAATAAGCATAAGAATGAACAAGCAATAGTGGAGATGTGACTCTGGATTATCTCTTGAATAGATTAGTTCAGGAAAGATAAAAGAGGAGACAGAGGCAAAAAGAATGGAGAGATGGCTTGCAAACAAGGTGGGCTGATAGGGAAAAGCCAGTAACTTCAGATAAATATAGAGCTTTAGGAAGGAACAGAATCTTTTCTTTACTGAGAGTACAAAATATGGGTAATATTAATTATAAAAGAGTATATGTAAAAAAGACCACATGTAATTAAAATTATAACAGCACTATATTAATTATAACAAGTACAGCTGTCATATCTTTTCTTTCAATTGTTACAAGACAAAAAAATCTGTAAATTAGGATGTAATTCAATTAATCCACAACGCAACAAAGTCTTGCTGATACAATTTTGTCTTTGGGTTGGGTGACTTTAAAGTAGTGATTTCTTTTGTTTGTTTGTTGCTTTTCTCTTGCTTCTGTATGACGGCCTGGGATCAGGAGACAATACTAAAAACAATCCTTATTTGTCTTGCCTTAGGACTGGAACCACATTTGCAGGAACACAATTAAATAAGGGAAATAAAGAGAGAGAAAGGTTTACTGCTGTGTATTATCTTACCAGTAACTTTCTTGTTACATGAGCATCAATATATGGACAAATCATCCCTCTTCAACATTTTAATACATCCTATGCATGTGTGTTGCTTCCGTTTCCAGGTTCCCTTCCTGGCTGCATGACTTAGCTGCATGGCTTTGGGCATCTTATTTATTCTTTCCAGATTTCAAGTCTGTCATTTACACAATGAGCAGGTGGGAATCAATAAGCTCTGAGGTTGTTTCTGGCTTTAAAATTCTATAATTGTATGATTTCCTTTCTGCATTATCTTTGTTTGGTAAGAGCTTGCCTTAATCTGATCCATTCCTGAGCAAAATCTCTCAGATTGACTTGGAGCTCCACTTTTCACTTCGATTCTCACACCTTTTTGTTTATTAGGTCATAAGTAATGAGCTCTGAGTGCTTAAGAACTTGCCATGTTCACAGAGTGAGTTTGTTAGGGGTAAGTTCCAAGTGAGAAACAAATTTCAGGCTTTCTAGTTCCCCCACTGCAGCATTTAAAGCCAGGAGAACACATCACCTGTGAACATGTAGACTCATTGCATACACGTTTGTTCTTTCTTCAGTAGATCACAAAGCATCTTCCAAATGCACTGCAAGAATTCTTTCTTTTTGAATCACATTTGTAATCAGCTGGATCAGTAGGTTCTAATCCCATTGGTAAAGAATGATATATGAGTTTTATTCCATGTCTGAGTTTCACCATATATAACTATGGCAAAAGAATAAGCTACCTGTTAGAGTGAGATGGTTTTCCAGAGAGTGCTTGTATTTAACTCTATTAGTATAATGTAATTTTCACTGACACCCCTAACTTTAGAACTTGTCTTTAATTTTTTTCACTCTTGTGACTGATCTGCAGTAGGTGGGAAGGTTTATCTCAGAGGAATCATTGACTAGACAATGGGTTACCCTAAATAACACACAATAGTTTGCCTTGGGATAAAGAACAATTTCACTTCTGCCCTGGAAATTGATTTAAATGGGATTTTTTTAAAACCTTAGATATAAATTCCTTTCCTACATTAACTTTTGTGAATGGAATAAAGATGCTTGCTTGTAATTCTAAGGTAGTGTTTTCATCTCTCCATGACATTCTGTCTACTGAAATTGAGCAAGCTCTTTTTAGTTCCATAAAATGTATTCCTCTTAGCACACGGTTAGGTATCATCGTCATGCAAACTGAGCCCAAGGTATCAATAGGTTTATGTTCACATGGAAAATTAGAAGCAGGATTGCTTTGACACAGATAAGATGTTCTGAATGGCTTCTCCACTCACTAAATACAGATAGGCACAGAAGGGTGGGAGAGAACAGGACAGAGGATGGGAAGAAAGGGACATGAGTGGCTAAGGAGGGCTGGGGAGACGTTTGTACTCACTGGGAAAATAATGATTTAAAGGTGTTGAGGCAGGACTGGGGGAAGTGTCCCTTCTCGGGCGTCTGGAGAAAAGGGATGCCTTTAAATCATTCTAAGCAAACACTTCAGGCAGGACCTGGGCTTGGAAGAACACTACTCAGGGCTGCATTTCATAGTCTTTGTTTCGCTCTATTGTTACAATTTCTTAACACGGGGTGGGTTGGTAATTTTTGGAGAATTACTGAACTGCTTTGTATCAGCATTTTTTCTTTGTAAAACCTGGAATATTCTAATATTTGGAGGATGAAGCAGTAAAACCATCGCTTCACCTCTTTTCTGTTGTGTGAAAGATCTCAGGGACCCTTTGTGCTCGTCAGCACACTTTTCTTTGTTTCCCTTTCTGTGGTCTTCTTATTAATCTTATTCATTTTTCCTTTTGCTTTTTAAAAAAGGTCTAATATACTTGTGCTCATATGTAGTGTATATTTTCTTCAAAACACAGTTTCAAGTTTTTGTTCTGCATAAAGCTTTGGATGCATAAACTAAATGCATAAATATCTTTGTCTTCTTTATACTTCTTCTGCTCCATTTTCAGTATATGCCTGTGAGTTACCACTGTCTTCCAGTTGTTCCATGAAAATGTGTTTTGATTCTCCAACTAGGAATTTCTGCTTCTTGCTCATCTCCTGTACTACCTAGCACAATGCTGGGCCCCAAATACTTCCGGAATGAATCATGACAAGCTGAAGACTATGCAAAGATAAAAAGAAAATCATCCTGAAGCTCTTCTGGCAAAAGGTCAGTTGAAATTTATGACAAATGTCAGTAGCTGAAGAGGCGCGGTGGGTGTTGCTCCCGGATTTGAAGGGGAGATGACACCAGCACAGAGAAAAGTGAAGCAATTGTTCTGTATTCTTAACAGCCCGTGTATAATCCTAAATGATACATGCGGGTTGGCATAGTGGACTCGGTTTGATTCCAGGGATATCTCAGGCTTATTTAACAATGCCACCCTTAGAACAACATTAGCATAATAATCTATATTACTGGCCACAAACCACATTCCTTGGTATCTTTTAAAGCAACGATTGAGACTATTGCCCCAGATAACCAGAATAATATTTGGCATGATGGCCTAGGATTTTAAGAGGGAACCATCAGGAGGAACAGTCATGGATTTAAATCAGTTTTCCTCTTGCAGCATTCTTCCTGATAACGCACTGAGTGAAAAATCCTCTGAAGTTTAAATCTCTCTTTCCCCTTGTGCTATCACTCTTGCGCACTTCACTGAGCTCGAAAATTGCAAAAGAAAGACACACTCCTCCCCCCCTACCCCAGCTCCTAAACTACTCTGTTTGTAGTCAGTTTGCTGCCTGGATCTTATGTTTTAACACATGCTGTAGTGTTCAGATTGCAAACACAGCGGAGGGATGTTTAAATCCTAAAAACAAACTGTTTTCATTGCAATGTGCAAAACAACATTCCACGAAGACATTTCAATTAATATTAGCTGAGTGAGGGGAGTCCTCTCTCTGTGGCCTGTTCAGTGTTTGGCCTTTCTCTGTGGAGACTGCCAACCAGGGCGCTGCCAATTAATGCCAGCTGTGATCTATTGTTTGCTTCTGACACCTGGGAAGTCCCAGATCATCAGAATCCTGCAAACAGCAGCTGGCTTAGTGGAGGCTGCCAGACTTGAGGGATTCTGAGATCTCTCAGCGAAGGTAGGGGGCCGTCTTGTTTTAGTTAAGGGAATAGTCTGGAATAGCCAGCTTAAAACCCAAGAAGACTTACACTAAACAACTCCCCAAATTTGGGGAAGATCAGCCCAGGCCTCTAAGCCTCATAGTTCAGTCTAGTTCCCCATGGGACAATCTTCTTAAAAAAAAAAACCCACAATGTTCTTAATCCATCCTTATAATGGTATGTTTTAAAGGTATTTCCAGGACTTGCTGTATCTCTGCGAGGTTCTCAATTTGGTTCACTTCTGCAGTAGTTTAATTTTGCATATATTGAGAAATGTTTATGTCTTCCCCTTGCTTAAAATCCACACTCTCTATGACAATGCACAATCTGATTTTCTTACTGATAAGACTTGAAGGACCAGCACTTATTGAGAGCTTACTATGTGCCAAGTACAAAGTCCTTTACAGATTCTATCATTTTATTTCATTCATCTCTAAAAAGCAAGCTTGATTGTAGCAGTTACATCAAGTGTATGGAAAGTCAAACTAGAGCAAATATTGCTTTTTCTACCTTCACACACCAGTGTTCTTAAATGATAATTGACATTTTATACTGAACCAGAGCCCACGTTGAGGAAGAGCTTGAACAGGTGGTGCTTCTGGGTTGCATTTCACCATGATGGGGTGGTTGGTCGAGTTTTCTCTTCCTTCTTTGTTTGGGGCTTAGGAAGGTTTTGATACTTCCTCTTGAAATATAAACGCCAGAGAGACAGAAATTGCCTGTATGTGTCATAGTTGTTGACCCTGCAATTTGTAAACCTGAAAAAGGCCCCATAGGAATAACAAAAAGCACTACGGACTACTGCTGGGAGAGGCAATGTTGACAGTGCTGGATGCCTTCCTTCTTAGTATTTCAGATCATATTCACATGGACTCCCTTCAAAATGGGCTGGTAGCTTCCTTCTCTTCTAGGAGGCTGAAGACTGTGTTGAATGTGCAGTTACTCTATGACCATTAAGCTAACATGAAGCCATTTGGCATTTGATTTACTCACTACATAATTTCATGTCTTAAGAAGTAAAAATCCAGTGAATTAAGGCTCTTCCCTAGCTCTCATTAACAATTTGATCTAAACCCACTCAAAATGTTCACATTTGAGGCCATCAGAGATGATGGTAGCATTATTTGTTTGCTGAGTTCTGTTGGTTCAGTTGGATAATTATGAGTAGAATTTGGAAGTAGTTTCCAAGTAATACTTGATTTCTTGCAAATCCACCTAAAATTTCTCAAAGAGCTCAGATTTATTTACAGTAGTGGGATATACAAATTGCATAAAGATGAGAGAGAACTTCTAGGACAGATCACAAGCAGTCTTTGATTTGTCTGAGACAGGCAATGCATTTTATCTGGGCTTGTTTGAAAGTCCAGGGCCCAAGCCTTCACTGGTCCAGAGCTGGTGGACTCTGAGCCAGAGAGTGTGATCGGCAGTGCTGCTAGGGCTGCAGCACTGTATTCAGAATTTGACCTAGCAAAGAATTAAAACCATACTTTGCTCTACCCCCCATGCAGCCATTGAGCCCTTACAAGTTCACTTCTATAAACAAAAGGCCATCATCACATCTCCCTCTGTTCTTTAGATCTTTGAAAATCAAGTCAATTTTCAGAGGGCTTGTATATGATTCTTATAATTAAAGAAAAAACCCAGAAGTATCTCTACTCCCTCCACCTATTAGATCTAGAAGACACCTCAGCATCAAGTAACATCTGCACTAGAAAACTCACTTTACATTGACTCTAATTGGTCTAAGTGTTGCCACTTTGCTTCTGCTGCACTTTATTTTACAGGTAGAACTTTGTGGTTTTTAGAAATGCAACCAAATAACCAACGAGCTAAGGTAAATGTGGCTTGATGCATACACTCCAGATGACAGATCTATGGGGATTAGAATATCATTTTGCCATGCTAGCCAAGTCGCACCTGAAGACCTTGAAGGCTTTGGCTGCAGCTAGAAAGCTGCTGGTTCACTGAAATAAAACCAAGGTGTTTTACACCTATGAGAAATCATTGCACATGTTGAACATGGTTGAAAGATATCTTCACTGCAGCTTAGCAAAGTTGTGTGGCAAACAAAGGAAAGCTTAGAATAGGGCTATTTTTAACTGAAAATGTACTGACTTTTTCTGCAAGATGCTGATACAACTTCTGACACTCCTGGTGATGAGTGGTGTGGAGCAGTTCCTTCAGATCCAAGACTATCAAATAGTGAAAGGGAATCTCCCACACACAAATCCCAAGACAACAGCACAGCTCTTAGAAGCCCTCCCTTCCCAGAGTAAGATGAAGAGGGTGAAATAAAAGGCTTGGGGAGGAATTGCTGCCTGAACAGTGAAGAATGGAGGAAACCCCAAGGAAGACAGTCTGGAGATTAAGTCACAGGGTTTGAAATTGATATAGCGTGGAGAATTCTAGTTAATTCTAATTTATACTATTTCTTCTAAACACATTTCTCTTTCACATAGACATAAGTTTGAATAAAGTAGCTAGCAGAATGTTTCTCTGTGAGCCTGTTTCTCTGTGAGCCTGAATGGTAAGTTCTCCAATCAAAAAGGGAATGTAGGGAAAGACTTAACCATATGGTTTCTTACAACGAATTCCTTTTTTTCCTTTTCATTAGGATTTCCTAAGGAATTGTTGCATTGATGGCAAGACATAGTCATTGAGACTACTGGTATTACAAATCCTCTAGGGTTATGTATTTGGAAGGAAAAAGGACCAGTAGATCTGTGCATTCATATGTATGTGCAGCAATATGTCTTAAAATTGAGAATTATGCTTGTAAAGTAGGGAGACTTAAAAGATGGGACAGCTTAAGTAACAAGACAGACAGAAACTTTATTTTGTGTGATCATGCAAAAGTCTCCCTGTACACAATAGGTGTAAGAATAATCATTTCCACATCTGTATTTGGACTTTGGTCCCATCCCTTAAATCAGAGTTATAAATCCTGTGAGGCTGGATTAATCTTACTTTATGGATGGCTGTAAAATGAAAGGCTGTCCTTTGGCTTTACTTAAGGAAAACCAAGAGACTTTTGTAGAATGGAAACGTGGGAAGGGATATTCTAGGGGGTATGAGACCCCCAGGGATGTCCTAGGTTTGCTCTTGTTACCTAGAGAACAGACTGGAGATATCTCAGTGAAGCAGGGGTAATAAAAAGAGGGGTCAGATTGCTCTGGATTTGGATCCTAGCTCTATGATAACTAGCTTTGTGACTTTAGACTTGCTACTTAACCTCTCTGACCCCAGGTTTCATTTCTAAAGGTGGAGGTAAGATCCACATTATGAAATTGTTTTGGGAATTAAGGATGATTATATAAAGTACTGTTTTTGGCATTTAACAATTGGTACCCTTTTTATATTGTCTTTTGATTCCAGTATTGAGAAGCCTGCTGAAACCACAATCAAATGGCTCCCAGGAGATCAGGAGGTGCTGCTCCATTCTGTAAATGGAGTGTGTGCAACCTAAAGCCTAGGAGAACAATTTATGGCCGAACACTTTTAATAGCATAGAGCCTAACACCTGACAGATTGAACTTCTCTTGGCACGTCTCATTGGTCATGTTTGTTTGCACCTTCATCTTCTTCCTTTTCCCATGAAAGGATCTAATCTCTGGAATAAAATTTACTTAGATTATTAGCAAAAGCACAGTTTGATAGGATTCTGATCACTTGTTACCATAAAATGCAGATTTCCTTCTTGCTTTGAGAAAATCTCCCTGGAAAGATGAAAAGAGCTCCTTTCCAAGATTAGGAACCTGCTAATTTAAAAGTCATCTCCTGATGAAAACCCCAATGCCAAGAGGCCAGCACATATCTGCTAGAGGATGTCAGGTACAATACATTTGTGTAGTTGTAACACTTTTGCTGTTTCCTGTACCCCAAAACAACCTCACAAAGCACGTTAACAAGACTACTTCAAATCAGTACTGAATGTTGGGGGTGTTCACGTGGATTGGCCTCATGCTCCACGCTGGAGTTCCTAGAAAACACAGTGAGTTCCCTCCTTCACCAACTCCCCTCCAGGGATCAGAAGTGCTGGCCTTCGGCCAGGTGGACTTCTCTTGGACTCTTTACAAGAACTTGTCCGTATTTTGTTTTTATTAGCTCTTACCACTCTCATTTCTCTCCCTGTTAATGTTTCATTGGTTTAAGCTCTCTGTAGTCTTTCTGCTTCCTCAGCAACTTAAAAAAAATAAACAAATAAAACCAACCAAGTGTCAGAGTGAGTTCCCCTAAATTCACAGCACTAACTGTATAATCACCACCAAAACGCAGCACACTAAGTCCCGTTTGTTTTTCCACCCAGGCAAGGCTAGGCCTTCACACTGGGAAAAGTCTTTCTGCCCATTTGTTGGATGGAGGACACACTTCTATGCAAATGCAGAAGGTGCCACCGTGCCAGACAGGCTTCAGTGCCTCCACCCTCGGCTGCCTCCCAACAAGCCAACCATACAGTTCTGGTGAAGAAGCCTACTGAGAAAGTTAATGGTTATAAAAAGCACTTATTTACATCTGTTTTCGTGTAGCCATGAAGAGTGCAATTAATTAAGAAGTTCCTGGTGTGGTAAGAATAATCATACAGCAGGAATGCAAACACGTGATTTCCAAAGAGAATTTTATTCCATATGGAATTTTTTCCCTAACGAAGAATTAATTGCAACTTTAAAGTAGGTTTGATTGTGTCTATGAAAAACATTTTAACTACTGAGGAATTCTAAATGACTTCAATTTAGAATTTTCTTCTTTACATTGTTAGAGTTAAGAGAGCAGTGCTTTGATCAAGCTCTGAGTTACAGGATTTATTAGAGTAAAGGGAAGAGGATAACCTTCAGATGTTTTCTGTGGTGAAATGTTGAAGTTAAAAATTTTAAATGTTTGCAGACTAAAGACATGTTCGGCTGTGAGGCCTGAAAGAATAAACAAAATGTGACATGTTTTATTTTGTTACTTAACCCTTGTTTAAAAAAGCACAACAAAAATGTATATAAATCATATTTTTATGTTTTTCTGCAAACACAGACATGGATTTTTGGTGATTATCCTCCAAGTAGTGGCGTCATGCCATAGGGTATGCAGTGGTTAGTACGTATGCAAATAGCTTTAATTTTTGGTATGGCAGTCTCCTGAAGCTGAAAGCATTTAAATATATCCAATATAAATTCCATGAAGGGATGCCCTTCTCTCTGTGCCACCATATGCTGCACATTCCGTTATTTTGCTGTAGACAAGTGATGCATAATGCAAAGAGATATAGAGGGAAGCAAAACAGCACACAATAGAAAGCAAGATTGGCGAGGAAATGATGCTTCTTGCCTTCCTGACACAGAGTAAGAATGTGACATGCAAGAGGAAGGAAGAGGAATAAAAATGACTTGGATGCAGGCAGACAACCTATTTCTAATAAATGCAGTTATAACAGTTGCTGAGGAAAAAATTTCAATCAATGACAAAGAGCTCTTATCACATGCAACTTTAATATGATTGGCACAGCATTCCCATTATATGCTAATGAACTACAGATGATGAGAACTGCTGTCGCCTTCTGAGTGCAATTGAACATTCATCAATCAGTTACTTAAATGCCAGGCTGTCTGAGATATTAAAGGAAGTTGTTGCTATTTTGGAGATGAAAGTAAACAAACTGGAAATCTTGAATTAATTGAGAAAAGGATACACGTAGGTAAGTAGGATTTGGCAAGTTATTACTTCTCGAAGCAGATGTTGGTGCAGGTGCCCTGTTCTTGGCAGAGTAAGTCTGTCCCTGCAAAACTAACAGGAAAGCAAATTCTCTTAAGTGAACCCTGTTTTTCTGTTGACTAGCATTATACAATTCCTGACTTTTCCTCTTGGAAAGAAAAGCACTGATCTTACAGTGTAATAAGATCATTCCCCAGTATGCAATACTTTTAACAATACATGTTTAAAGGCAAATACTCACCTACTAAAATATTAACAATAATTCCCAAAATATCAGCAATGCTGAGATTGGCACAGTTGAGTAACAGTATTCAAGTTGTTGCAAAACAAAAATGTGAAAGAGAAAAAAAATCCCTCACAACACCCGACACAAAGTATTAAAATTTCACGTTTCCCCTATTAAAGAAAAACATATTTGGAGCTACAGAATTTTGGTGAAGCTGTTTTCATCAGTTTTATAGCTAAATTTCTGTTTTCATCATTATTTCCACTTTTACTTTCCTTTAGCACTTTCTTAGATTTCTAATGATAGTTTTAAATAGTTGGTTGTGCTCCTTCACATGGGAGGAGATGAAGCAATAGGCTAAAAGTAATTTTTGTATAACAATTTCTGTTCTGACATCTGCTGAGACATGGTCTGCTTGGCCACTTAGATAATGGCAGCGACTCTCAGTTTGCAAAAGTTTATGCTATAAACCTTGATTTGTTACCACCATCTTACATCCACTTAGACAGCTATTATAGAAAATAACAGATATTGGAAAAGGTGGGGCCCAGTTGGAACCCATGTGCTCTGTTGATGGAACTGTAAAATGATATGGCCACTGTGGAAAAGAATATGGTGTTCCTCAAAGAATTAAAAAGAGAATAATCATAACCATCCGATCCAGTAATTTCATTTCTGGGGATTTACCTTGAAGAATTGCAAGTGGGATCTTGAAGAGATACTCACATTCCCATTTTAATAGCAGCATTATTACTAACAGCCAAAAAGGGGGTGCAACTTGTGTCCATTGAGAGATAAATGGATAAAGAAAATCTGGGGTATAAATACAACAGCATATTATTCAGCCATAAAAAGGGAGGAAATTCCACATGCTACACTTTCATAGCTGAACTTTGAGAACATTACACTGAGTGAGATAAAACAGTGACAGGACAGTTACTGCATGATTCTCCTTCCATGAAATATCTAGAGTAGTCAGATTTGGAGGGATGGAAAAAAAGGATAGTTGCCCTAGGATGGAAAGAAGAAGTGATGAGATTTATCCTACGGGTTCAAAGTTTTGGTTTGGGACAATGAAAACAACATGATTTGGACATGCATGGTGGTGATAGTTGGTCAGTAATATAAATCTAGTTAATGCCATTGAACTGTACACTTAAAATGATAACATAGTAAATTTTATGTTGTACGTAGCTTGCTGCAATTAGAAAGAAAAATTTTTTTCTTTGTATGTTTGTTTGTTTTTTTGTTTTCTTTCTGGTACTGGGAATTGAACTCATGACCTTGCGCTTGCCAGGCAGACATTGTGCCACTGAGCTAAATCCCCAGCCACCCCCACAAAAAAATTTTAAAATGGATTTTTTTTTTTTTTACCAATGATTAGATTTGCTAAATATAGTAGTGTCTGCTTTGTTTATTAGTGTGGAATTCCTGAATCAATATAGCAGTTTATGGAAAATTACTAGATTCTTCCACAACATACATAGAGAAAACATCAAATAGAGTTGGTTGCCATTGTTTGAAGAGAAGTGGTATTAAATGTTCAAGTTCTATTCATATGAGGATGCATCTTCTCAAACACAGAAGTCTTTTTCTTTCTTTAATTCTCACAATACACTTTGCAGAGCACTTGAGAGTTACAGCAAAGGCCTGGAGTGTTTGAGAAATAACTAGGGCTTTGGGTGACTTGAGAAAGATGAGGGAGATTAGGTAGAATAAAGCCAAGAAGCTAACCCAGGACTTGGGCTTTTTCTTTGTATCAGTTGGAGGAAACCATCACAGAGTTTGAAAGAGAGGAGAATCATGACTCAGTATGTTTAAAATGTACACAAGCTATACTCTGAGCGAAACGCAACAGGAATGTAGAAATGGTAGTTGAGGGGAAGATGTGAGATTACTTTTAGCTGGAAGAATCATGGAACAGAACCTAAAGCAGAAGAAAACATATTTCTTTTTACATTCAAGCATGCATGAGGAATCTCTAAACAGCAAAGGTAAGACAAGAAATGCTCTGCAGTACTATTAATTTATCTGTGGATGTCACTAAATTAAACTTCATTTATGGAGTCCTATGTGAGCCAGACCACTTCAATACATAAGGATCTGTAATGACAACTAGAGGGCGGGGTGTGGTCACCTGTGTGCATATTCTCCCAGGATGTGCAAAGCACTTTGGGATTTATCTGAATAAAAAGAACTGGAGAGCCAGAGATGGCCAAACACTTTGTATTTAGAATAATTAATTTACTAATTGATGCATACATATAGCATATATATCAATATATATTCCTCTCTGCTTTATGGTTTAGGTGACATCTGGGAGAATACCTTATAAAATGCCCTATATCATCTCCTAGGAGATACTGGCTCTACTTTTGAATCTAGAAGTCAGTTTCAGTGACCACTGAAATATCAATATCATTTATGGGGCTGTAATCAGTTAACAAATAATGTAAGTAGGTCGAACCCAAAGACACTAGAGTTCAGGGAAGAACAAAGTGAAGCCTGTCTTCTATCTCTATGAGAAAATGATCCATGTTTCTAATAATGCTTTTCACAAAGTCAACTTACCTGTAAGTGATGAATAGTGTAACAGCTCAGCTAAAAGAAGTGAAGGTGTGTGTGTGTGTGAGTGTGTACATGTAAGTACACAGTTGATGAGAATTACAAGTAAGAAGTTCTAAACACAGCCTCAAGTATGTTAAAAGCCATATTCTGAAAAATCAACTGCTTTCAAATTTGAAATGTCCTGTCAAGGTTTTTTCTTCTAACTCAAAATGTGCACTTAAGTAATGTTCTACCACAAAGTTAAAATTTTACAGAGTAAACAGAAATGGAATTTAATTGTATCTCTCATTGCTATATTCAAATAACTCTTTGACAGTTATGTCATACAACCGTGTAAATTTCTGACATAAGTTGGAATGTACTAGTTTTGGTAGATAACTTGAGTTAAACTTTCTTAAATATTAGGAAATATTATGAAAATCTTCCAAACTATTAACTTTTCCCTCTCTGAACTTATTTACTATAAACTTTGTGTTTAATTATATAGCTATTTTTTTTTCCTTATAGTGTTTTCTCCCCTTGGGTGAAAATATCCACTTGAATGAATAATCATAAAAGATGTGTCTCAAATGAAAAACAATGAAAGTTTATGGTATTCAAGGAAGATATGTTTTATCTCTTCACTCTACATATAATTCTATACTCTTTATTTGAAATTATATCTGTGACTTTCTGGATTAGTTCTGTTTAAAAACTTATTAGAAAACAAAAAAGTAACATTTATCCAGAATGATACAATTTGAGAGGCAATATAAATTTCAAAGTGAGATTTAAGCTGTTCCTTTCTCTGCTTCACTAATTCTACAATGCAGAGGAAACTAATTTATCCTATTTTCAACCTTTTCCTATAGGTTAATAGGCAGTCATCTATGTATCCATGGCTCCCACACAAGCAATAGTCTTGTTCATTGATTCTGCATTTCTTCTAACTTTTTCAGGGGGTGTTTTTCTAGGTAAGTATATTGAATTCCATTTCAGGTATTGTGATCTGGAGACCTGAAAATACATAATTTGCAAATGAATGTTCTTTGGGTTGGTGTAATGGTTGATACATTGTGTCAACTTGAGAAGATTAGAAGCTTAGCTAAGTGACTCAGCAAGGGGCCAGGGTCCTCACTTTGTAAACATCCTGAGCCTGTGCAAGAGGAAGGCACTGAGATGGTGTGGGTGGGTAGCCTGTTTACAATATAAGGGAGGAAAAGAGGGTTCCTTCCTTCTTGTGCTCTTGCTGCTTCTGTTATCTTCTGCCACCTGGAATTGTTGCCCCTGTGCCCTGCCACCTTGCCTTGGAGACAACTGATTACAGACTGAAACTTCCACAAACTGTGAGCTAAATAAACCTTTCCCTCTTTAATTTGGGTGTAGGCCATTTTGTCTCAGCAACAAGAGAAAAATAACTAAGATAGTTGGCTTATAATATATATGAGAAAAATTGAATTTCAGTTCTTCTGGTGACAGACCTCTTGATCTCTTTTAACTGTGCTTGCTATCCTCATTATCCTATCTGCTTAGTAACCTGAAGCATTCACATTTGTGAGTCTCCACTTATATCCCATTATACTGTTACAGTTTCATGGATTTACCACCTCCTCATATTAGTCCTTGAAGTTACTCCTCCTATGTAACCTTTATTTACTATTAAGAGCAGTGTGGCACTGATCATTTTAAAGTAAGCTTATTCTTTTAGTCTGGAGTTTTGAAAGTGGGACCCCTCAGTTGTGGAGTATTATACACTTAAATCTTTCACAGGCACTGCAGATTGCTCACAATATAAAATTACCAGTTTTTAACTTCCAGGAATATGTGAGTCAGATTTCACTACTTTCTTCACTGATAGGTTATACCAGCTCATTTAATTTTCTTCCCATTCTGAGTGATAAAAAATTAGCATGGATTTGATTAATTAGTGTTTAAGAAGGACTGTGTCATGTACACACACACACACACACACACACACACACACACATATATATATATATAATATGAATTACATATTCCTATACTGTCTGATTTTCATTTGGACTATTGTTTAAAATATAAAATCTTAACTTTGTTATTACTGTTGACAATATCTTCTTTTAGTCCCTTAATTGTTTTTTTACATTTATTTTGCACCTTTTGGCATGCAGGAGTTTTAAATTTTCATGTAATTAATTCTTATTGTTGCTTTAAAAAGGCTCTTAATCTTAGCAAACTTGAGGGGATTTCATGTTCCCCTCCATTGTGGGGGCAAGGTAGTAACAGTGCATGAAGCAATTGTAAATTTTGGTAAAAAATTGTATACAGCAACATTTAATGCAGCATTAAATGTTAAATTGTATACAGCAACATTTAATGCAGCATTAAATGTTAAGGATGAGACCTAAAGATGTTTATTTCTATACTAGTCAGCAAATTTGTCAAGCACTTTTTCTACCTAGCACATTTGAAAGCTTGAAAGACTATCCCAACTGTCTCTTGAATATCTTTAACCATATTGTATGATGTGGAAGCTACTATTCCTTTGGAATTCCATCTTCAATTTATATATGTAATCTAAAAAGAACAGAAAATATACCATCACGTAACCTCTCTTTGCTGCATTGTTTTATTTAGTAATGCTGGGGTGGATGTGAAGATGGAATTTCCATGCTTCTATTTTCCCATCCTTACTTTTACCTATTTGACCTATGAATGGATCTGATTTGAATTCTACGTTTTAGTTTGTAATAAAATTTCACTATTAGCTTACTTAAACTAGGTATTTTGTTTGTAATTGAAATTTTAGCTGTGGTATGGTATGCACATATTCTGGGGATAGTACAATCACTTAAATTAATATGATAATGAATTGCAGAAATTTTTCATCTTGGAAAACTTTATAAATCCTACTCCTTGGTGGTTATATCCTGAAAATACCACAGAGATTTCAACACAACTTTATAAATCTCAATCTTCTGTTGTGGCTTTGGCGTGATACTCATTGTTTACTTCCAGGTTCTGACGTGTGGAATCCATATTTTAAAAATTCAAATGTAAAAAATAAAAGTATCACTTTTAATACCTTTCAGTCCAGAGCTGTCTTCAGTGCTGAGTTTAGGACTTCCATTTTTGACCTGGGCACGCATGTTTGTGTTTTCCTGTAGAGCTCTTGCAACCTACCAGATAGACTGGATCCATGCATGAACCAGATGCTGGAAGAAGAGGAAAGGCTGAATTCAATTCTTCATCGTGAGAGAGCAGAGCAGACAAAGATGTATGCACAGAGCAGGAGGTCATCTTTCCTCATAAAGACATGAAGGGTAAGATGATCTCAGTGTCTGAACTCAGGAAGTGAGAGGCCATGTCTGATCTGATCTGGTCCCTAGAACAGGAAATTCAGGAAGCAACAGTGTGAGTCCCTACTTCTGCAGCTCAGCAGCCCTGCCTGCTAGTAAAGGAACCCAGTGGGTAGGAGAGTCATGTTGTCGTGTCAAGTAGGAGAGAGAGAGAGGGGGAAGGGAAGGGAGAGGGTGAGAAAATGCTGTTTTTAATGATTCTCCATATGGAGAGAGAGATGGGGAAGCCCTATCTCTGAGCTGAAGCCAAAATATATGTGGAGAAGTTTGTTTGAATAACCCCATCTGCAAGGCTGCCATACTCTTTGCATTCATAGTTTGCTGTGTAAGTTGAGCATTGATGTAATTAGCTAACAAGATGTTAATCTACTAGTATCTTTGGAATGCTGTGCTAAAGTTCTGCCATGTTGACACTTACACCTTACAAACTGCTTTCAATTACAGCAATAGTAAGAATGGGCTGTGAAATCAGACTGCATTATTTTAATTAGTTAAACATGGGCCTGGTACTTGTGTATTTGTTGCTTACTACATCAGGTAACCATAGACACTGGGGGTGCTGGTATTAAAACAAGCTCTTATGGCTCTGGTCACATAAGATCACAGTACAATAAAATAGTTAAGTATAAGGCTTTGGAATTATACTGCCTCAGTTTGAGAACTAGTTCTCCCACTTACTGTCTCTAAGTTTTCATTTCTTTAGCTGTAAAACTGAGATAATAATAAGATTATATAAAGATTAAATTAGTGACTGTAAAGCATTTAACACAGTGCCTAGAACTAGATAAGTGCTCAATAAACGTTTGTTATTATCATCACCATTACAGTAATGCCTATTGTACTACTCTGTTACCACTACAGGGAAAGTGTATGAATTACTAATTCTTTGTTAACCTCCACATCACCCTTTTGAGAAACATAGTTAGAGTTATCAGCTGCTGGAAAACTTGCCACATGACCCTATTATCCAAACCACAACCCAGTGGAGTGGGAAGTGGTTCTCATAACCAATAGTCCTGAGTTGTTATCTTGTTGACCTATGTTTGAATAGTAGAGCTGTTGTCAGGCTTGAAGAGATTGAAGTCCATTGACAGTTACAGCACTGGGGATCTGGTCACCTTTTGCACCCTGTGGCTGTGTAATTCTTTGCTACCCTGATCTCACCTATAACACTCATGTATCACAGTTGTAGCCCTGAACTGAAGCTAGTCTATTCCTTCCTCCCTAATATACCCCATATTCAACTCATGTGGCCCAATGACTTAGTGAACAGCACTGCTTTGATATTATATTCTCAGCTGTGCTTGCAGACCTGCTAGAGATTAGAGGACAGAGGGTGATTACTGGCTACCTTCAGCAGTCCACTACATTTGCCTAGGAAAAGCCACATATAGCCATGTATCTCAGTGTTGTGTGTGTGTGTGTGTGTGTGTGTGTGTGTGTGTGCATGGGGAATAGAGTAGAAATAAGTGTGTCAGAATTATTTCCAGTTCCAACAAAGACTTCCTGGAAATACTACCTAGATAGACCAATGAGCCACTTCACTAAGACTCTTTATATTCACCCTGTGTAAGATTTAAAATTATTCCCAACATGTGCAATTGAATTCTACCACCTTGTAGTTATTTGTGAGTCCTTATTTCATATGGTAAAGCTACGCTACTGGAATATAGAGATTTTTTTTTTTTTAACAAAATGGCTTAGAAATCAGGGGTTTTCTTCTTTTCCCCTGTAAGAGTTCCACTATGGAAGGAGACTGTGCTCTCCATGTTTGGTCAAAGGCTCACATTTCCTCCAGGTCCTTTGCCTGAATCTGGGGTACTGTCATGATCTTCCTGGCCCATGCTGGGTCACTACCATGTCTGTGTTCAAGTTGGAGGCCCAGGAAATATGACCATGGCAGAGGCAAGGAATGCCAGGAAGTATGCTTATAGGGCAGTTTCCAAAGTAGCAAGGACCACTTCCCTCCAAGTCCACTGGGGATCACTTAGTATAAGGCTGCCCACAAATGCAAGAGAAGCTTGAGAATGTGCTCTACCTGGCAGCCGCGTATCCTAGATGGAGGATTGATTTGGGGTGAGCTGCTGGCAGTCACACCTTAGTGCCTTTGTTGAGAAACATGAGGTGTATAACTTTGGTTTTAAGGATGGACTATGACCAAGAGACTGTAAAAAAATTAGCTCTCATTGAGTTCTTGAGTTAAGATAAAGTTTATGATTTATAAAGATTAAAACTTTATACTCAATTCATTCACTTGTATATAAATGTGTTCATCAGTGTATCTTGAATAAATTCTCAGATTTAAATTGCAGCAAATAGATTGAAATTATGGGGCATGATGTGAAAACCATAATAACTGATGTGTCATAGGCATTTAGGTTTATGATTTAGGATGCTTGTAGTTTAATGTTGTTAGCATTGCCATAAAATACATGACTTTGCCCAATGCAGTTAATATTTCTATGTCTCATTCTATAAGTTTTCTAAAGTTTTAACAATACAGTCCTCTCTTATTGACTTTGTCCCCAAACTAAATCTTAAAAACTACTTATTCTCAGATGTTCCTGATGGTTCATACCTGTACTCCTAGCATTCTGGGACACTGAACCAGGAGGATCACAAGTTCAACCTCAGCCTGGGCAACTTAAGGAAACAGTATCTCAAAATTAAAAAATGAAAAAAAAATAAAAAATAAAAGGCCTGGGATGTAACTCAGTGTGGAGGCCCTGGGTTCAATCCCAAGTACTGAAAACAAACAAACAAACAAATAACGAACAAAACACTCATTGTCCTTCTATCGCTATCACCCTGGTTGCAATTTTTTCCAACCTCTAACCCCACTCCTTTCACTTCGCTCAGCCATGTTAACTTGTTCCCAGGCTCACCCTCAATTATATTCTTTCCACCATTAGAGCACCCACACTCTTCTTCCTCATGGCCTTTGGAGGCTGGACCTCTTTCCTCTGTCCTTTGTGTGGTCCTATCTTCCTTCTCCCTCTGGTCTCATCTTCAATGTCCCTCTTTAAAGGGGCTTCCATGGTCTCACTCTCTCAAGTAGGTTTTTAACAATATTACCTATCACATGCTCATTTTGCTTTCTTCAAATATGTTTGGTAATTATCTTTCTGATCTATTTGTTTGTTTTGTTTTCTTCAGTGCACTTCACTGAACTATTTATTAGTCCTATTAAAGTAAGAGTAAATGTCTGTGCTATCCATCTGTTTAATCCCATCAGCTAAAGCAATGCCCTGAATCTAGTGGGTGCTCCATAAATATTTATGGAATAAACTAATATTGAAATTTACAAATATGTGACTTCATAATTAGTTAATTAAAGCATAATGTGATTAAAATTAGATTTATATTTTAAGTTGCACAGGAAAGCTTTTTAAAACATGTCAGTAAATCATATTTTAGAAGAGAAATTATGAGGTTTCTTTTGCTTTTTTTCTTTTCTCCAATTTAAGATCTATTTTCCGCTCTGCCATTAAATATTCTGTGACTCGAATACTTTCTCAACCTAGTTAAGACATGATATTTTGAGGATGGTACTCCCTATACTGAAGGTTTTATTTTGCTTTGTATAATTTTAATCATGAGAGTCTTTATCTAATCCGTGTTTAGTTAAATATTTATTTCCTTTTGCGTATGCTGAGATTGAATATGTTGTTTTAATTAGTGGCATTGCTTTCTTGTTGCTGGCTGTATGCTTTGGCATTTGACCAAAAGCCAAACAAACTCAACCCAGTGTGATCTACATTGTGATCACCTGGCTGTGCAACTTGGTTAAGGGCTGTGATCTGTCAGGAAAGTAGGTGTGGAGGACTAGGTACCAGTTAGTATTTCTGGTTATCTGAAGAAACTCTTGTTAGATCTGCCAAAATTGGATAACAGGGAAAGGAGAAGAATGGAGGAAAACAATTGTTAGAGCAACTTATCACAGTACTGCCTCTTCTGCATATTTTGTAAGAAGAGTTCCAAACTTTTCAGACTCAGAAATGGGAGGTCATAAAACAAATAAAATAAAATGAATCATGCAGTTGCTGGGTCAGGAGATCTGGCAAATTGCTTTTCAGAAGAGCTGACTTGTGAAGAGCAAGTCATACAAATGACTTGCTAACTTTGCGCTGGTAAATTATCATTGTATGTTATGATATGAGTGCTATATAATGATCTTAAAAAACAAATCATACTTAATATATGGAGTGTCACTAAAAGTAATTCTGTGTACATAAACTGCCTCTTTTTAAAGCAGGGCAGCTGAAAGGTAAAGGGGAGAGGGAGCAGGAGAGCTGAGTCACCTTGGCTTAAACACTGCTCAAATTTACCCAGCAGTGAGCTTTCCATTAGCTTGACTTATTAGGAAATTATAATTTTACACTGGCCATATAAACAGACTAATGGTATACTGGAACTTCATCAGGATACTGTTCTCTCGAGAGTGGAGCTTAGCAGAAGGATGTTCTGAAAGACTTCCACTAGTACTGTATCAAAATCTAGCACTGAGTACCACCCGTAGAAAACATCTCTAGGCTAACGAAGCCTCAGTGTAGCTATTCATAGATGAACTTTGAAGTTTACATTCTTAGTCACTTTTTCATAACTAAATAGTCTGTGCATTACACATCAAGCCATTGTACAGAATACATTTTTTAAACTCAGATTTTTGTGTGACGATGGCCTTGTGTTTCAATGTGCAGTGTGTCCTCAGACTTTCTGTTAAAGTGGCTGCTTTAAAATAATGTGTTGGAAGGGTCTCTTGTGAAAAAATTACTTGAAACTGAAAATCATAGATTGTATACCATGGATTTAGGAAGGGTGCTTACTTGCCTTTTTTCAAGCACAGTGTGTTTTCTTTTCTTAATCTAAAAAAGTAATTAAAGAAACAAATGCCTAGGACACAAAAGATCAGTTAAGATTATCAGTTCTGGAAATAAAATTGTGAAATGTAATTATTAAAAATAGCTTACTGGCAAACTCAGCTAAGATTTATAACCCCATCACACACCCTCACAGTATACATCTTGGAAACTGTACCATTCTTTTCATATAAAAACAAACTAAACACATTGGGAATTAGTTTAATTGAAAAACATTTCAGAACAATATGTTTATTACATATTATTCATTCACAATAGCAATTGCAGTCTAAACTCATAAAGTGTATCTTGAAAAATTACATTTGGATATAATGTGGTAAATTTTAAAAACCACAAAATCCTTGGCTTTATAACACATTTGCAATAACTACAAACCTAAGCTATGGCTTTGTATAGACCATTGTCACCTCTACATTAAAAAAAATCAGCTTGTAGGCTCATTATGCAATGAGTTTAGTAAGTTTGATTTTTATCAAACCTGTCATGAAAACATTTATAGTAAAGCACTTAGCAAAGCAACTATTTCTCTAATAGTGGTTGTTTTTTTGAGTGTTGGGGGTTCATACTAAACTTCAATTTGAAAGCATCTATAAAATATTTCCTCCTATGGGGGATGGTGCTTAATGATATAATTATATTTTAAAATTTTTTATTGTGTAGTTATTTATTAATGTAATTGTGTACACTTTGCTTGATTATTGTGTAATTATACATATATTTTTGCTTCTTTTTCTCATGTTTGTGTACATGACTGAATATTAGAACCACTCTTGACTGATCTACTTCCTGGTTATTGACTAGATGGTACTCATGGGCTCCTAATTAATGGAATAAAGGAAGCAGAATGCACTTTGAGTCAGTGTGGGTTTAAAGACCTGTGGTTCTATGTATTCACCGACATCACCATAAACATGGGAGTTGTGCAGCTATTGCATACCAGGTGATCCATCCATACCAGGTATAACATCAAGGACTCTAGAATTTGCTCACCAAACTCATCTACACACACTCACATGGATGGTTTACACTTTCCATGTAAGGACACACTGAGAAAAAAAAGAAGTCCACACGATGGCATTGTGTGTCATGAGGAGTTTGTCAATGCCTTTCATAATGTCAAGAAAACTTCATGGAGAGAGAGGTTCTACAGGAGGGAGTGGAGTCCAGAAGTTTGCAGAAAGAGGATGGGTCAGGTGTAAGATGGCTTATTGATATTAAAAAAGATTAACAAAAAAAGCAAGAGGTAGGTTTGCTTCATAGGAGTAGTGTGCTAGCAGACTAAGACTTCTCCATGAATTTCTCCACACAAGAAGACTGTGGAGAAGACAGCTCCAGTACTGGAAAATCAAAGAGAAGAAGCAAGTGCCACCCAGTGTCACCCATAGATCTGAAAAGGGGACATATTTGAATCATGAACAAAGATGGAATAGGCTTTAGAAAGTACCAGAAGGTGCAGTGAAGTAGACTGAAGGCCAGACAAGTAAGGAAGGGGCAAAAATATGCACCCAAACCTCCCTTATACATGGAAAGAATGATTAAATTTTTATGGGAAAGTGTAAGAATTCATATGATTTGGTTTTTGAGAAGTCAGTTTACAAAAAACTTTTCCCTTTGTGACTTACCATAGGCCACAGGGGGTTGATAACAACCTCAGCAGTTGTATTTATCTCACCCTAGTAAGGACCACTTGCAGGAGAGCCACAGCCATACCATAGCCTGAGGCACATCTTTGTGCCCACTGACCCACAGGCCCAGTTCTAGGTATTATGTGGCCAAGCTTTTCGGACAGTTTTCAAAATCAAATCAACATCTTTCTGAGGCATACCCTAATCTGCCTGAAGAATTCGTTACTGTGGAAGGTGATGTCTTAAAACCCATAACTTTGCTATGTTAAAATGAGTTTTTTTTTATATCCTTTACAAGCTAAAAAGTACTCAGGCCTGTTGACAAAGCAAAGAAATGGTGTCAAAAATAATTTTAAAACCTTTTGACCTATAAGGTTTAAAAGAATTAGGCACAGATTCTTTGCTTTAAGCCTCTTGGTGACAAGAAATATGGTATGCTGCCAGCCTGTGTGATTGACAGTAGCGTTTGTAGTTTCAGCTGCTAATACAGTATGCTTCTTGTATATTCTGAGTGGGTAAATATAGAAGACTATTTGTCACCTGGGTTGATGGATTACAAATAAGTGAGACAATGTGGTTAGGATTCTGAAACATAAATGAAAAGTCAAAAAACTTATATTATTTACAATACAACACTTACGTTTAAGATTTGTTATTCTTCTTATCTTAATAGAAATGGCTGAATTTTAAAATAAGCATGCTACTCATTTTTAATTATATTTTCCATTACATAGTTACTTGTTACAAGAATGCACCAATTAAGTGTACCAAAAAACTGATTAGAATAAAAGACTTATTATAGATAGTTGCATTTATTTTTAAATATCATGATTCAAGTGTCTTAATATTTTTCCACTCATAGGACCTATGACTAATGACAAGCTTCTCCGCCCAAATAAAGCTTGTTGTTTTCAGTACCTAATTAATGTTCAAGCTTGTTGTGTGCACTTAAGCTTAGAATAGCGGTGATTCTGAAGAATCTTTTTTGGTCAACAGCCCTTTAATAATATTGATTTCTCTTTGTACAACATTTTGAATTTGCTAACGTGTTACAAGTGGTATAACATAATTCCAAAATGATATCGTGAATGGTTCAGTAATTAAAATTTTCAAAGAATCGTGCCATTCAAGATGAAAAGATTATTAAGGTGATATTACTGAGTCTTTGGATTTAGAAAAGAAAATTTGCTTTGGAAAGCACATTATCACCTTTCAAGCTGAGAAGTAAAATTGGCATTTTTAGCATGCTACTCTTATCTTTATTTGCTGATAAAGAAAGAATCCAGAGTTTTTCAGAACTTTAAATGAAAGGCTTTGGTAAGGTTCACATTATCCGATCTTTAGAAAAGAAATAATAATAATAAATGAAAAACCAACAAACGGACAAAAAACAGTCCCAGACATAAAAGGATGGGAACAAACTAGAAACAATACCCTTGACATTTTATTTCAGAGCTTTAAATATATTTCTACTCTAAACAAAATACAACATATGAAGTCTATTTGTTTTCATCTATGTAATTAACACAGTATTATGTTCAAGTACATGAAAATACAATGCTAGTGTTCTCTAACTTCATGGCATAGCACTATCAGTTTATAATGGATATTACATTTCTTTTTTGAGTTGGTTATTCTGTTGATGTCTGTATTTCAAGACAATTTATACTAAATGCGAGGGAACACACTAAATTCTTACCTTGATTCTTGCAAGTTTTGGTTTGGTTTAAAGGCCCGTGTACAATTGTCTTATATCTTCATTATGACAAATTTGCTATTTAAAAGTTCCTGCATAGGACTGCATGTGGTATCAGAAAAATGAGAGAATTCAGATTAAATTTTTTAAGTAAATTATAATTCAGTGCAGTACTTTGAAATACACAATATTATAAAAATCAGTATTATATTCATTAGAATTCCAGATCAATAATGTATACTTGATTAAACACATTATATTTAAAAAATTTTTAAATATGTGACTTTATCTTTCTAAATTATTTTTGTGTGCTAGAAAAATTCTTTTATATTCTTATTCCATGAGCATGTACCCTAATGAAGACAAGAATAATTATTTGCTCTATTACTTGAATATTTTGTTTCTCATATGGCCAGAAAAGTGTTAAAGTACAAGTTTAAAATGAATGGCTAACATTAAATATACTATATATTTTGGTAAAACTTGAAGCAAGAGGATCTGTGTTATATGCTAGGATTTCAAACTGAGATCAAACTATTAGAGTTTGTAAAACTCAGATACCAATTTATTATTTTGCTTTCCAGAAAGAATTAGTACTTAAATGTTAAGAGTTTAAATATCTTGTAATTCAGTTTTCTCATTTTATGGATGAAGAGTTGGAGGTATGAGAGAAAGAAATGTTGTCACACAGGGAGTTTCATCATGGAGATGGGGACACTAGGACTGAACAATGTGCTTACTAATGGACCAAGATAATTTAACCCAGCCATATTTTTGGAAACTCTGTTGTTCAGAGTTCTTGATATCATTCACAAAAATACTATACTCCATGTTCTTTAGACATTTCAGAAGATATTTATAACAACACAAAAGGAAAACATTTTTAATTGAAAAGTATAAATTGTAGATCTTTAAGAGATCTGGAGTTATGGATGTTAAAGGAACCACTTGTATTTTTGCACTTAAGAATTTTTGCTTGCTGGGTGGAGGTGATATGGGACATTTCTAGCTGCCATGGATCTTGAATAGTTCAGCAGAGTGCAAAATATTTTTCCTCTTACTTTTGCTCCATCAAGGATGCCTTTAAGAAGATGAAAATGAATGAGGTTTCATATCTGCGTAGCTCTCATTGTCTAATTTGAAAGTACACAAGCATCATTTTCTTTATTGGTTTCCAACAATTGACACAACTCCTCTGAGAAATAACATTGAGGAGCTTGGTAGGTCTGGAGATAAAAGTCTATAAAATAAACTTTCCCAACTGAGGCAAAGGTTTACCCTCCCAGAAATCTTAAGAAATAGAGCATAAGACCAATTGCATGAAGTGTAAATTAAAGCCTAGCATGCTGGTTTGGAAAGACCCAGTTAATACCTACTGTTGGTACTACTGAAAACACAGGTAGAAGGTTCTGCTACTCTGTTCATGGCTTTGTTTGTTTTTTGAACTGGAAGTGTTAATTAGTAAAATATTATAAAATGCAAAATACCATTACAAAATTCAAAATACAGTTATACAATGTAAATGACTGCAATTTTAATATACTACCTTAAGATTATTTTCATATGTGGTTGTACACGTAGAAATAGTTGTAAATCTAAAATCCAGACTATGCCCTGAGATTTCCAACTCACTGTTCTTGTCACTGAATTCCAGGTCAAGGTGCATTTTATGACATGAAGAGAAATAAAAAGACAATTCTGGCTCTGGAGTCTAAGGAAAATGAAGGCCATTGTATTAATAATAGTAAGGGTATAAAAAGAAAATTTGAAAGTTAGTCAAGATATTGTATGCTAAATTTATAGTGGCCATTAATATCCACTGTAATTCATGTGGCCCTAGCATTTAAAATGTCTTTATGTGTGAGGGCAATTGATAAATTTCTAACCGATTTTTTGAAATAAAGTTGTATGAAGCTTTCCATGTTCACAATGTTGGTGTTTGACTTGAGAATTATTATAAAAGAAAATAAGACAATTCAATTATTAGATTAATAAACTACTGGATTTAATATTTTCAAGTAAAATCTAGATCCAAAAGAAAAGATAATTTTTATATTCAATAGGATCTAGTAAACAATGCTAAAATTAATAAACTAAGTAAGAACCCAAATGAAATTAGAACCCAAATCGACGTTATAGCCCACATAAAGTTCATTTTAAGCCAGCACTTATTTATTGCTTTTAATAAATGCAATTAAATGTCAATTCATGCCAATTAACTGAAGCAGTTTGACATATGAGTCCCTCATAAAAGTACCCAGATTTATGTGAGAAATGCAAGATTTTATAGATTCTCAAGGACAGACTTAGTGAGCAATGCATGATAATGAAATGAACACACATTCTGAGAACATTTTACCAGTATAGGAAAAAAAACCCAAAAGTACTTATTGTTGCCTAGAGAGTGAAGATGGTGATGGTGAGTTCAGTGAATCTCTGTCCCATGTGATAAGCTTGCAAATGACTACTCTGTTTTAGATAAAGTAGAGGGTGTGGCTAACAAGCATCTTCACAGTGCAGCATGGAACGCTTCCTCTCACAAACATCATATTTAAACATCCAAAAGCATCCTGTTAAACAGCAGATTATACCATCCATTGCACGTTAAGGAGAAGAAATTAAACCAAAGACAAGGTAAGTAATTTTCCCAAAGTTCTAAAATTGCATTTAAAGCTAGGAATATTATTTCAGTGTTCCTTTCCTTTCTGCTACATCAAACAGTTGTTGAAAATTCACTTTTTTGTAAACATGGAGGAAATGCCACAGATATTATACAAAACTTCATCCATCTATAAACTGGTAGTAAAGTTCTTTCAGTGCTACTTTGATTAATGAATTCTCTGGGAGCAAAATTCCTTCATAACAATAAAATGTTTGTGCAAACGCTGCCTGAATGTTCTGAAGTGTGATAGCAGATATTGCAGCTGTGAATGACAAAAATACCTCACAGCACAGTTTCTATTTATCTTTGCTCAACTGAAGAGAAACAGGGCCAGCGTGAGCAGAGCTGAGAGCCTTTTGAAAGTTATTTTCCAATTTTAATCTACCGTAGAGTTACCTTGTGCCAGCAGTGTGCGGATAACTGTGTATTCCTTTATAAAAAGTAGCTTAGTAGCTTTACTTACTCCCCTTTACTTTGTTTTCAGTCATCTTTCCCCTCTCCTTCCAAGTCTACATCCTCAGCCCTGAGTCAGGGAAAAACTTGCTCCCAAGTCATCCTATTTATTGACTGGGAGACAATAGCACTTCACTTTGAAGACAGTTCTTCTCCTTACCACAACTGTGCTTGTACTTTTGTATCTCTGGGCATGAACGTTAGAATCACAGGTAAACTTGTAGAAAAGCACCACGCTACATTTTTAATTAGCATCCTAGTCTACTTACTGAAGAAGCCCTGCCTGTTGACAGGAAAGTCTTCACACATATCATTTTAATAAACAGCCCCAAGCTTAGGCCAAGGCAAGAAGCTGTGTGCTTCAAAAACCTTCACTCTGGTCTCCTATTTGTTTGTGGCATTTCCCTTGGGGTGGGGATTTGGAGAGCAAAGGGATTATAATCAACTGGAGTTTGTTTTCCCTTCTACACAATGGGATTCTTTACAGATCCATGCTCTGGACTATGCCACTAGTATGTGTGCATGAAGTATGGTTACAAAACGTGGTCAATGTTTAAAGTTTTAAAACTATATTACAGTAAAAGATATGTTGCCATGAATCCTCATCAAAATACTCCTGCTCACTTTAAACACATTTATCCTGTCTGCTGAAGTATTTCTGGACATCCTTTTTCCTGAGTGTTGTTAGTTGTGGCTTCTTTGAAATTCAAAACTTTGACTTCTCAAGGTTGAGCCAGAAGCTGTGGAATGCCAAACGTGGAGACTAAGGTGGCCAAGGACATGCTGTGATGTCTTTACAAGCCCGCTTTTGTGGTGAGTAGCACTGGGCAGCAAGCAGCATTCACCGTAGCTTTGGTCACATTCCATAAAGGAAAGAGGACTCCTGATCTGGTTCAGAAAGTGGCAAGAATGATGAGGTAAGCATGTTCAAAGCAAGGAGGAGGATTGTGAAGATGTCTTTTATTGTAATAAATTTATTTTAATTTCAGCATTCACCACATTGTTTGATCATACCTTGTGGCTGGGCCCAAGGGATGTTTCAGGAGAGTTGTTAGCAGGGCAATGAACAGATTCTGGACAGAGCTGCGACGTTCACATGTACAGCTAGTGTGGTCTGGAATGGAGTTGATGGCAGTGGGGTTGGCTTAGAAGAGTACTTGATGTGGTCCAGGAGCCAGAGGGCAGCTCTCCTAGTGTAGTCTGCACCAGAACTATAAAGAATAGGAGAATTTTAACTTTGAACCCAACTGTCTAGAAGATGTATTTTTCAGGGCAGACAGACAAAGTATGTCTTATTTAAAAATTTGCCCACTTGATTCATAACCTTTAAATATTTAAGTGTATTACAAATGGACTTCCATTTACACTCTTGCTTTGGACCCTGCAAAAGTTAGGGGAGAACTGTGCTTGAACATTGAAAGTCCTGAGAAGAGGAGCCTCTCAACCTGGGTAATAAGGTAATACTTGTGGTAGACATTGAACAGTAGGTGGGTGGGTGGGTGGAGGCAAAGTGGAGGTGGCAGGGCAGGATATCTAACAGTTCATAAATACCACCAATAACCCAATCAGTAAATGAGAAAGTGAATTTAACAGACACTTCTCAAAAGAAGTACAAGTATCTAATACGTATATGAAAAAAATGTTCAACATCTTTAGCCATTGGAGAAGTGGAATTTAGGCTACATGGAGATTCCATCTCACTGTAGTCAAAATGGTTATCATCAAGAAAGGAGAAAACAATAAATGCATCTACACTGCTGGTGGGAATGTAAATTAGTACAGCTGCTATGGAAATCAGAATGGCAGCTCCTCAAAACACTGAAAATAGAATTCCCATATGACCCAGCTATGCTATCCCTTGGTATATACACAAAGGAATGAAATTCAGCATACTCTATGATATGTGCAGCCCGTATTTATGGTGGCCCAATTAATAATAGCTAAGATATGGACCCACTGTAGGTGCCCATCAATGGATGAATGGATAAAGAAAATATAGTCTCTATACACAGTGATATAGTTTATATCATTCAGCCATAAGGAAGAACAAAATTATATCATTTGCAGGAAAGTGAAGAAACTGGAGATCATCGTGAAAAGCAAAATAAACCAGAACCAGAAAGACAAGTGTTACACGTCTTCACCAAAAAAACCCCAAAAAGCATAAAAACAAAAAACAACCCCTCCCAAAAGTCAAAGATGATATAGAAGACTATGTAGAGACTATATGGAGACTATTATTAGACAAGAAGAGGGAAATAGGGGTGGTAGTGGGTCTTAGTTGCTTTCCTCATTGCTGAGACAAAATACCCAACACACAAAGATAAAGGAGGAAAGGCTTGTTTTGGCTCACAGTTTGTGGAGGTTTCAGTCCATAATCAGCTGGCTCTGAGGCAGAGTAGCCTGGCAGAGGAGCATCACAGAGAAGAAACAGTTCTTGGCAGGCAGCAATGCAAGAAAGCAGCTTCTTTCTGTCCCTTTATATTGCATTCAGGCTACCTGCCTTTTAGGTGGAGCCACCCATACAGGGTAGGGTGCCCTTAATCCCAGCATCACACACTTGATCCCAGAATCACACACCCTACTTACACTTTTGAAACTCCCCACCAGTGACTCATGAGGCTTTGGGGGTACATCTAGATACAACCCAGAACATTCTACTCTAGCCCCCAAAAGACTCATGTGCATCCCTTTAAGCAAAAGGTATTTAGTCCTTCTCTAAAAGTTGCCAAAGTCCTAATAGTTTCAGCATTGCTGAGAAGTTCAAGTCCCAAGTCTCCTCTGAGATTTAAGGCAAATTCTTAGCTGCAAGCCCTTGTATGAATGAAAAGAAAGTTCCAACATTCTAACATTCCATGGCATACAGCAGACATTTTTATTCCAAAAGGGATAAATAGAGGTATACCAAGGAATGGAACCAAGCCAAGTCCAAAATTCAGTACAGTGAACAGTAAGTCCTGTAGTTCCATGTCCAGCATCCCAGACAATCTGTGGCAAGATATGAACTCCCACGGGCTTGGGTAGCTCTGCCCCAACAGCACTTCTGGTGGTGGTAGCCCCCATGGCTTCTCTCTTGGTCTGGCTCTGCTTTCCCTTGCACTTCTTTTCTCAAAAGATCCATGTTTCTGGCTTCTCCAAACTTCTGGGGTCTCTGCTGCACCTCTGGCTTTACACTCACAGCTTCACACACTGCCCTCTCAGGCACATACTACCTGGTCTCCCAGCCCTTCTTCTGAAATCTATGTGCAAGCTTGCCTGACCCCACTACTCCTGCATTGTGCATGCACCCAAAACCAGAGCCATGTGGATGATGTCAAGGCCCATTGCCCACTGGAAGCAGTAATGAGGCTTCCATCTCTCTTGGTTGTAGGGTTTTAGTTTGTATGAACCAAATCCCAAGGCACAACATCCCTAGGCCACTTAAATTTGGGAAAATGGTTTGCTGGGTATCTCTTCTCAAAGCAAAGTCTTTCATGTTTGTAACGTGGAGGCTGCAGAGGCTGGAATACTGCTGGTTCTTGTGATATCCTTAGTCCATCTTTTCTGTTGTTTCTTCTGAAATACTTGACTTTTTCTTGCTAGTCTTTGCAGGGATCAGTTTCTCCTCTGTTCCATCTTTGAAGGCTGAAACTGTACTGGAGCTTCCTTTCTGGTCAAACTCACAACATTTTGAAACATTCTGCTTGGCTCTTTGCTCTTGATTCTCAATATGAATCTGGCTAAAAGCCCCCAACAGTAGCCATGCCACCTCTTCAACATTAGACTGCTTTGAGATTTCTTCTGCCAGATCATTTAATCCACTGCTATTAATCTCAGCTTTAGACAAAGTCTCTGGACACAAGCAAAATGCAGACAAATTTTCTTCCAGGTGTAGCACACATTGTCTGGAGTCCAACAGCCAATGCAGTCCTTCTTCCTAACAGAAACCTCCCAAGCCTGGTCTTTACTGTCAGGATTTCTGTCAGCCTTCTGGTCTTCTGAGCTCTGACCACAATCTCCCATCAAGTACAGCTGAGATGTTCAAGCTCTACTTTTTCAGTGAGCATTTCAGAACCTTTCCAAACTCTTCCCACAAGCCATTCCCAAAGGCTTCTGAGCTCCCATGGTCAGGTATAGTCACAGCAATAACCCCACTTCTCTGGTACCAAATTCTGTCTTAGTTACTTTCCTCCTTGCTGAGACAAAATACCCAACACCCACAAGTTAAGGGAGGAAAAGTTTACTTAGTTCACAGTTTGTAGAAGTTTCAGTCCATAATCAGCCGGCCCCAAGGCAGGGTGACCCAGCAGACAGACATCACAGAAAAGAAACAATTCATAGTGGGTAGAAGATAGCAAAGCAACAAGGCAGCAACCACAGCTCTTTCTATCCCCTATATTTTATCCAGGCTACAGGGATTAGGGCAGTGCCAAACCAATCAAGGGAGTGATTTAGTAATTACCTACTTTTCATCTTCATACCCTTAATCTTAGCATTGCATCATGAATCCATCACACAACCTAGATTCAGCCACCTCTGAAAAATTCCTACCTGTGACTGCATGAGGCTATGGAGGGACATCTAGACACAAGACGTAACAGACCATTAGAGACAATGGTTGGATTGGAGTTTATTTGGCAAACTGACTAGGAATGCCCTCTTAGTTTAGGTCAGCAAAGAAAGAGTATCTATTGAGTTACAATTAGCAATACTTAATACTTGATCACAGATGTGTAATTGAAAGTTTTATGCATAAATTTGAGCTTTCTGACTTTGGGGGTCATAATATAAGACTGATTTGGGGAGAAAAATTTCATTCAGTTCTCAGTGTATCAAGTTTGTATTTGCAGATTATGCATAAGTAGATATATTCAGAAGCAAATTAAATATGTGATTCTGAAGCTTGGAGGGGCAGTTAGTCTGGCTGGAGCTTCCTATGGATATAGATTTGTGGGTGTGTGCACAGATATGTGTCTGTGTTCACTGACTCACATCTCACACACATGCACATACCTATGTACAACTTGCATGCATATTCATGTATACATGTATAGCATGTATTTGTGAGCTCAGATATAAATGTGGGCATTCTCAAGCATAGAGTTGTAACCATCAGGATGAATGAAGTCACTTGGGAAGGCATTAAACAGCAGGGAGCTGAGGACATAGACCTGAAAACATAAATACTTTAGGTGTGAACAAAGAAGGAAGAAAACTAAAAGGAGACATAAAAAAAAGTTTGATTAAACATCTTAGAAACCCTAGGAGAACAATTTTCAAATTTTCTTTGCCAGAGAATAACTGGCAGTGGCAGTTAAACCTAGGGGACTTAAGGGTACTATTTGGAAACTGAGGAAGAAGTGAAGATTTTCAGGAATTTAAGTGGCTTTCGGTAAAACAAGAAGTGACGTGAGAATGAAGAATGATGACTGTACCTTTCTTTAAAAATACAGTTTCTCTTAAAAACTATCACAATGATGAGAAGAAATAATGTACTATGCTCTGAAAAGAACTTAAAAATCAAGTGAGATCTTGACAGAAGCTTGAACATCTCATTGTGCATCATGGAATAAGATCCCAGGGACAGTGGGAGAACAGGTATGATTCGTGAGTCTTTGTGGGGCCCATTGTCTGCTATGCCTGAAGGAAACAAAATACTAATGGGGATTGCAGTGAAGTCACAGTGTTGGACCCCACACCTGGGTCCCAAGTTTCACTAAGGTGAGATGTTATGAAAGAAATGAGGGGCAACGTGTCCCCCTGGTATGTTGTCCTCGGAGGCACTCATTTCTCTATGCAGATAACATCGTTGATTTGAACCTGTAGGTCTGGGAAGAGCAACAGGATTTTGAGTGCACAAAATGGAGTGTTTGGAAGTTTAAGAAAATAGGCACTCAACTGTGAATAATGAGGATAGAGGTTGGTAGGAAAGAGATAAGAAGGTAGACTCTGGGAAAGAGAGGGTCTGTGCTTTGACAAGATATCAGAGGGTTCGAGGGAGCTCGGATGGCAGGATGTTGTGGTCAGAGTTGTAGATTTCAAGATTCCAGAGGTACAGGTGTGCAGTGATAACAGCGTTGAGAATCAAGTGGGTGCTTTGAAGTACGTGGTCAAAGCCAGTTGTAAGTGAAAATGATTCAATTTAACAAGAAGTAGAAATCTCACATGGGGATTAAGAACTGGGTTTCCAAGGACAGAATTTTGAAAACCAAACTATTGAGAAAAGAGAGGGAAGTGTCACTGATTCCTTTATATTTTATTGTTATAAATTGTTATATCAATTTGGTACTCTTGGATATCAATGATAATATTGGTGTTTCACTTTGAGGCTCTTATCGCTTCTGTTTTACTTTTTGGATGGGTGCTAGGGATAGCAAGGGATTTAGAATTAGAAGACAGATTTAAATTCTCATTTTGATTACTAATTGTATGACCTAAAAACAGTAACCTGTACTCTGTTTCTAATAGACAAAGGGAGATAATATTTATCCTTAGGTTGGTTAATGGTGTTAAATGCATGAACAAGAATATTTTTTATTTTTAGTAAACTGCCAAGTGCTAAGCAAGACTTGATTGACACTGTTGTTTGGAGGTGTTGGAGATAGCAGGCTTTGGGGTTCTTTCTAAACTGGAATTGTACTGTACCTTGTGGCATTTGCTGGACTTACTGATTAATCAGTACAGTTAAATTCATGTATTGAAAGATCTCTTAAAGTAATTTTTAGCAAACTAAATTTTACATGTAGGGCTGGGGATTTAGCTCAGCGGCAAAGTGCCTGCCTGGCAAGCGCAAGGTCGTGAGTTCGGTTCCCGGTACCGGAGAAAAACAAACAAAAAATAAATAAATAAATAAATTTTACATGTAAAACTAACGTTGTGACTATTAGATTTTGTGATGAACACAGAGTTCACAAATGAAATATTTTAAATCATCACGGTTGAGCTGGAGTTATGGCTCAGTAGTAAAGCCCTGGCTTAGCAGGTACGACTTCCAGGGTTCCTCTGAACATTAGTACAAATGACCTAAATAAACAGCAACAGCAGCAACAACAACCCTATTTACTTTTAAACAGGTCTTTTCAAAGATAAAGAAAGGGGAGGGTGCTGGGCTGGTTGAGCACTGCTCTGAGATCTTTTAAAAAATAACCCTGTATTACAAACAGGCTGCTTATGTGTTAGCGATACTTCTTCCCTCATTAAGCCATTAAATGGAAATGTGACTATTAATTGTTAGCGAATTAAGAAAATGTCTGGAAGTAGTTTGGTAAAAGGAGATTAAAGTAATTTGTGTATTTCTGGTTTTTCTCTGGTACCGGGAACCGAACTCAAGACGTTGCGCTTGCCAGGCAGGTGCTTTGCCGCTGAGCTAAATCCCCAGCCCCTGTATTTCTGTGTTATCACTTTGTTGCAGAATACAGCTTTTCTTTCCCAATTTCTCAAAAGTGGGTGTTGATAAAGGAGGTAGTATAACAAGAGAATTTAGAAAAAACAACCAGAGCTTTCTCTCATTTGGTGGGGGGGGGGCACAGAGCATTACAGGGGTAAGGGAAAGACTGAGTTTTGAGTGTATCAATACACAGCTTTGTGCTGTATGAATGTTCCCTGTGGTGGGATGTACATGTCCCCACGTTAGAGATGAGGACACAGATGTAGAGAACAGCCAAGTTCCCTTTGCCTGTAGAGGAAGGTTGCAAACTGTGACACCAGGTGGAGCTGCAGAAGCTGAGAGGTGTGTTCCTGATGAACAAGTTTATGTGACGTGGTATGTTGCTTTCACACTTGGAACTGAGCAGTGTCTTTTAAAGGAAGACCTAAGAGTCTAATCTTAACTCAGCTACTTAATACCTGTGTGATTTGGACAAGTTCCTAAACAACACCCCTGAATATTTTCACATATAAAAAAGGGAGGAGATATACTCCTTCCTTCACAGTGCCAGGGCTGGAACAAAATGAAGCCACAGCGTAGGTGGCAGCAGGCGAGAGAGCACTTGGAAGATGTAAGAAGTTAAAGTATGGGCGCTGTTATTTGTTTATTTCAGTGGCAGTCTTGTATTCAGGGTTTAAAAAAATCCGTTCTAAAATGCATTTAAAACTGTTGTATAACTAGTGCTAAGCTTTACTATATTAGAAGCCTTATGTTTTTGATTTCTAGAAAGGATACCATTAATTTGTAAGTTTTTCCAGGGACTCAGAAAACATCTCTAGAAAATTTGTCCTTTGGGCCCTTGAACCATATATGTTTACTAGGTAGGGAGTAGTTTATCCTAACTGCAAGAAAACCAGCTGTAAGCAATACATGTTCTTAGTAGTGTTCAACTTTTTAACTTGCCAATTCAATTTGATGAAGGACAGTAGCAGCATATCATCCAGGTTAACAGGAATCCAATATATAAACAAATAGCAGTAATTGGATTTTAACGAGACGAGGAAAACAAAGCCTGTCACCACTGGTCTCTTCTGCTGTTACACTACTGAATCCTGACACTATGTACAATTTTATGGTTTTTATATCATGCAGTCTTTTGGAATCATGATTGCACTTTTTCTATGAAATGCCTCAAGTCCCTAGAGAGAGACAGCAGTTGCCTGAGTAAAAAGCAAATAACATATTTTACTGGCTGGAAATAAAATAAACACAAAAGATCCCTGTTCACTAGAATGAATGAAGTACCACGTGGCTGACAACATTAAATTCATTGTTTAATATTAATGGTAAGCTTAGGTATGTAAAGCAAGACCTTCTATTATTCCTACATGAATGCATTAGAATCAGACATAAGTGAATCTCAAAAGGAGAGGAATTTGGTTCATTTTCTATAAGCACCCAGATATTCAGATGCTTATTTAAAGCTTATCTGAACTACCTAAACACAGTTAAGTCTGCAGATTCAGCAGAGCAGGATTGCATGTGAGATTGTCAGCATTTGAGCTACCAATGCAGACACAAATACTAAGAAAGGAAGATTTCTGCTGGTGTGATAATTTTTTTTCTAGATCTAATTGTTATTGTCAAACTTGAAAGGAGAAAAATAAAACTCTTTGCTCAGTTCAGGATTTGAGATTTGGTTCAAGATGATAATTATCTTAGTTTATAGTTGACAAGAAATTCTTGCCCTTTAGGTAAATGTTTGAGGAATAGTCAATATTGTGATTTTTGTTGTAATATGTTATTGTACATTTAAGCACAAAGGAGCAGTGTTGAACAGATTCACAAATGCCTAGCATTTGAGAAGGTAAATGAGTAAATTAATATAGATGACTCTTTGATTATGATCTTATGATTTGCCTAACCATTAAGAATGATTTTTGTAAAGTTCAGAAAAAAGCAGCAGACCCTCAAATAAAATCATGACAATTTGTTAACCATTTCTGGACATAAATTACACTTTCAAAATTTTCTCTTAAACCTACTGTTCTTAGGTAGTCAAATCTGAAAATCTCAGAAACATCATTTTGTTTATTCCAAAAATGAGAAGTTTTTGGAAGGGGTATGGAGCCATGGAAGGAGAATATTGCTAAGAGTCTATTATTTTCTAAGTGATTAGGGCAGAGCTGTTGGGAACATTGGGGTAGCATATGGGGTATCCAGCCTTGAAAACATTCATCTAATCCTAGAAAAAATATATTACAAAATTGAGATTAGTATGCAGTAAAATACTTGCTATTCTTTCCCTTAACATTTTATTATTCATAAAGTTTATTACATTTAGAACAATTTGTAGGTGAGATTTCTTCTTCTCATTTGGAAGGATGATCAAACAAGCATGATAATTGTTGAGAAACCACAATTAGCCGTGACTTAAATTAGTTTTCATGGACAAATAAGTTCAAAAAGCAAATTACATCAATCTGAAATAAATATTTTTAGCAGGAAATGATATTCAGTGTGATTAAGGCTTCATCTTAGTATGTTTGATATAATGTGGGTAGTGTGGAATGGACTCTTCAAAAGCAAGACTGTCTTAATTTGGAGAGGAAATGTGGTATTCTGATTTGAGAATGGAACATCCTACAGGCATGGTACTACAGTATGCTACAAAAACTGGTTTGAATGTTTATTTGCTCAGCAGCTACAAGGATCTGAATTGCTATAGTTATAACAGAAATGTTGTGTAAACAACAGACCATGATTGTTGGTCAGGGAAGAAGACTGTAATTCTTAGAGTATTTCTAATTAGTGTTGAGTTTAAAGTTTGTGGTTAATGCATATTTGTTACTTCTTTGCATTTTCTGAATAATGTTTCCATTCCTTTCTTCAGATTTGTTTATACTGGTGTAAAGAACTCTTCCTTGTTTATGGTATCCAATAATGATTATTCTAAAAAGGGAACATATAGAAAGGTATACATCATGTATTTTGGAAAAGCTTTGTTATACTGAGTATTTGTTATCAGGCAAAGGAATGAATTGGGTTACATGCCTAGTGAATTATATCATAAAATCTGCAAGCTAATTAAAGACGTAGTAGATAACTAAAGCTGTTTTAAATTTTCTTGGTTGTTAGAATAATTTTTTTTATTTTTCTTTAAATAAGAAATGCTTGGATCCCACCCACCATCTATGTAATCTGTTTAAGAGAGAGGTGTAGCAAATGAATATCATGGGCTGATTCTTCTGATCAGGCATCTTTGACAAACATGGCATTAATCCCATATTCTTAGAGATCTTTATAATTTGGTCTGAAAACTGGAAATGTTTATGATAATAAAATCTGCTTTAATCCACTTTTGAATTTTTGTGGCTCTGTTGGTTGGAACATGTTGACTACGTGGTTGAAGACTAGTTGGTTTGCAGTCCACGACTGTGAATTATGTCTTTAAATCTGACCTTTCAAAGGTAAGGAGAATGGAATCAAAGACCTCACTGACATAAAAAAAAAGTCAACAAAAATGTGGGGAAAACTCTACTCAAGCCTTTTAAAACCCAAAATAATTTCAACAGAAAACATGTAGTGCCTTGTCTAAGGATTGCTATTGTAGTTCATTTAAAAATAGGAAATTTAAGCCAAGTGTGGTGGTACACACCTGTAATCCCAACACTCTCAAAAAGCCAAGGAAGGAGGATTACAGATTTGAATCCAGCCTGGTTAATTTACATAAGACTTCTAGAGACATGTCTCAAAAAAAAGAAGATAAAAATAAAATGTCTGAGGATGTCGTTCAGTGTGAAGGTGCTGGATTAAATCCCAAGTGCTCAAAAAAAAAATAAGACTTCAATTCCCACGAGTCAATAGTGTATATATCTTTCTTATGAAAAAGAAAAAGATTAGGTATTTCTAAATTTAAAATAAAATAATGAATCTAATGTTTAATTACTTAAAAAGGAAAGAAAAATTTTAACATGTATAAAATCATCTTCACAATCTGATTGTTATTATATGGGCAAGATGAGATTATGTACTGAAGTCAGGACCTACAATGAAAGAAATAGATTTGGGGAAGGGGGAAGAAAAACAGGTTCTTAGAAAAGAAAAAAAAAAAATCTTCTCAAAACCCTACAGCAGAACAGTAAAGCAGTAACAGTAACTGACTTATTTTCCTGGTAATCAGTCTTCCAGGGTACATATCAACATGAAGACATTGCTCCATCTTCTGGGCTCTTGTAGAAATTTATGCAAATGTTTATCCTTCTCTCTGTCATTTTGGCATAGTTATCTGTTTTCCTTATCAAGTTTCTTGAGCTCCTTAAGACAAAGACTGTTTTGTTTTAATTCTTTTTTCCTTAGATATTAATGGTAGCTAATACAGAGCAATAGCATAGTCATCTGACAAATAATTGATGGACTGGATCAAACAAAGCCTTATAGTTATTCATAAGGATACTTCGCCAGACTCAACCAGATGAACAGTGGTTCCATGTAATAGATATAAGCTCTATTATTTAAGTCTTAAATTTTCAAATCAGGTTTATTCAGTAATGTGTAGCACTTACTATAAAAGATATTTAAAAGCATCAACCATTAGCCTTTTAGACTTACGATGAACTGACTATCATTAAGAATTGTGGGAGTTGAGCAGAACTTGAAGGCAACTTAGCCTCACGATTTCAATATTTGTACAAAGAAGTCCACCATCTCTGCTTGGAGAAATCCCACCCTCTGTGTCTCTGGGCCAAGTCCTTTTGGAGTGCTGACCTCTCTGAAGGTGTAATTACTTTCTCACAGAATAGGAAAGCTCACAAAGATCCAAGAATATTGCAGTGTAGCCTGCCAATAGAACAACCGAAAGGCAAAGTTCTTTCGGTCTGGAAAAATAAGGGATAAGAAGAACTACTATTCTCTCGTGCATGTCCTTTGTACAGTAAATATTTTCAAAACTTAAAAGGAGTGGACTCTCTGAAGAAGGAATTTCAAGATCAATAAACACAAATAGCATTGTTTTCGATGACCTGCTATTACCACTGTTGGCACTGTTGTTGCTATTAACGTCTTTACAACGGCATATAACATTAAAAAGAAGACTTTGTGAGGGCATATAGATGCTATTAGAGAAATGAAAAGTGCAATTGCTTTCCTTGATGTGTTGTCACAGTGCTACCCTGGGAGACTGGGTTTAGCAACTTGACTCCAGTTATTTCAACAACCCGCCCTGCCTGATTGCTTTTCTAAAATTTCAAGAACCTTAGTTTGTGAAATAATTCTATTGAAAATAATCTGAGATTGATCTCTTCTTTTCATCCTGAGCTGTCCCTTCCAAGCTGGCTCAGAAACCTTCTTGGTCTAAAGCAGGTCAGGTTCAGTGGTCCTGATTCATACTAAGGAAACTCCCCAAAGTTGAAGATAAAAAATTTTCTTGTATAACAGCCGAGAGTACCAGTGTGTTATTTTATCATGAATAGAGGTCAAGTGAACTAGTGATTACCGAATTTGTCCTAAACCCTGTATCTACGGCTGTATATTTAAGAACTAGAGAGCATGGGGTGTAAGTTGTACAATTCCATAATACACATGTGTCTATATCTGTGCCTCTTTTTGTTCTAGTCTTCAGTGATGGGATCCATTCCTATTTGACTGACATTTTCCCTCCTCCCCTTAGGGTAATACTTCCATCAAGCCTTGTTGACCTCCTCCATTCTGGTGCATTTTATGTGTATTATGTATTATCTTTAAGTGGGGTGGGTAGGAGTGGGGTGAACATGATCTGATTGTTAACTGTTTTCTATTATTCAGATATAACTCTGAAAAATGTATCTATGAAAGCTCTTTAAATTTCAAATTCGGTGCTTAAACTCTTATGAAATAAAATAGGAAAATCGTGCAATGACATGATAAAAAGAGAATCCAACGAATTGAGTCCTCACTTCCTCCTTCCCTCCTCCATTCCTTCCTTCCTTCCATCATTTTTTCCTTCCTCCTTCCTTTCCTTTTCATTTTTTTAAGCTAATAGTGTCAGCAACTGTAAATTATCCCATATTGACTATATTAGGGAGTGAGATCTTTTCACATAGGTTGAATTTTTCAGTTATGATTTTTATTAGGTCCTCTCCAAGTCTTGCGTGGAATAAGATAAGGAATTTTCAAAAGCTACAGAACTACAATTATTTAAACAACTGCTGTGAACAACGACCATGCATGTCATTTCATGCTTATGAAACTAAGCCTGTGACATCTGGTGAGGGCAAAGTATTCCATTTGGGTCGAACTAGCATGCAGGTACCATGACAAAACAGTTCACAGATTTGGTTATTAAATGCAGGTCAAGTTTCCTTTTCATGTTTGAGCTGGATCTGAAAAATAAAGGGTAGGGCAATAATTTGTTGAACTACTAAGTATGCACCATGACAAATATGTACGGCATTTTAAGTTGTAAACATTGACGCTCATGTTGGTGCCATCCCTCAATATATAAATTTCAGTTTTAGAGACTTGAATTCAAATAATAACCATGTTGTGAGTATAATGAGTCTTCTGTACTTAATCACTTCTCATAATAAAAACACTTTAAGTCGGATTAAGGACCCCAGATTAAGAGGGTCCATTACCAGCTAGTTTTCACACTGCTAAATTACACATAGAATGTATTCCACTTCCCCAAAGAAGCTACAAAGTAGCAGTTATATTGTCAGCAGAAGTTGCTGCATTTTGAGTATTAATGTAGTGATTTAGCTATTAAAGGAACCACATGAAGCAAAATAGTATTTTGCGGATCCCAAATGTTAAATTTTCTTTTACTCTAGACAGATGCTATTAAATGTCTTTGAAACTGAACTTTTGATGGCTAGCACATACCTTTCCCTCTTAAAAACATGTATAAACTTTCAGCAAACAGTAAAACATAAAAGAAATTTGTAATTTATAGATGTTATTTATGTCTTTGTTTATTGGGACACATAAGGAAACAGACATAATTAGAGATTCAGGATAGCTGAAAACTGTCATTTGTTGTAGGCACTCAAAGGGTCTTGTCACTGGGTGTAGTGACACATGCCTGCAATCCCACTACTCAGAAGGCTGATGCAGGAGGATCACTGTAAGTTCAAGACTAGTCTGAACCACATAGGGAGACCCTTTCCTGAAAAGAAACAAACAAAAATAATTTTGATGTTTGTGTAACATCATTTCATCTGTCAAGCAATTGTGATGCTACAGTGGGTGAGTTGACTTTAACTTTCTTTAAGCAAGCACAGATAACATCTTTTACAACCAAACTATGACTGTTGGTTTCATTCATTTTAAGAAACATTTGCTTATATCCTCTACATTTAAAATTTGTTAAATGAATCAATGATGGCAGAGAAATTAATTTGTGAAATGAGACAATATTCCTCTGAAACAGAGGTGCTTGTGTGTGTGTCTGCGTGTGTGCTGTAGTGCCTTTAAGAGGACTAAACAGTAATGGGCTCTTAGTCGAGGAATGAGATGTGGATATAAAACATGAGGGCCATAACAACATCCAATGTTCGTTGAGTGTTTTCACATTTTAGAAAACAGTGTCACATGTAATACCTTTTTTATCTTTAAGGCTCTTTGGAAGTCTATTCTATCTTCATTTTTACAAAAAATGAAACCATATCTCAGAGAAGTTAAACAACTTGTTCCTTTTTCTGTTTAAGTATCAAAACATTTAAACTACTCAGTATTTTAAGTTATTGTTTTCTGTGTCCTACATCTCCTTAACCCTTAACTCTTTAGATTCAGTTTAGTCTGTCAAGTGTTTATTTTCTTATTAACATTTATCACCCCACAAAATCAGATTATCTGTTTAGCAGTTTGAATATCACTTTGAGTATCATTTGAACATGAACTCCTGGAAGGTAAGCAATGTATCAGCTCTGGTTAGGGCTGCCTGCATTTCAGCTCATGAAATAGTGTTGGCATGTAGGAGAAACTCAGCAATTACTTACTGAAGGACAGAATAAATGAATGAGGCCATCCAGGTGCCTGGCTCTTGGATGGGAGCTGTGCTATGAAGATGAATGAGAAGCAGATCCTGTTCTCCAAGAACTCACGGCTGAACTTGCAGCCTCTGACCTGTGTCTTTCTAAGTTGGGTAGATTGAAGGTGCTTTATGCCTGGCACATTATACTTTTGGATTAAATTCTTCTGTCTGTTTTCCATACTCCTACCTCCACACTGCAGCAAATCATCCATGCTACGAAGGTCCTTGCCTGGATAGAAAAGGGTTTGGTTCTGTTCTGTTTACAGTGGCCCTGCTGCTGGCCAGGCCACCTGCCTCTTGGGCCACTCAGGCCCTCCTGGATTCAGGACTTTACTCTGTAGTCCTTTCAGATCCTTTCAGATCTTGACAAGTGGGTATAGAGAAATTTAGTTTCTGTTTTGAGGCTGTGCCACATGGGCCTTACTTAATCACTTTTGTGGGGTTCAGCCCACTGAGAACACAGGGTGTCATTTACTGTGAGGTTCTTTGTGTTTTGTCACTTTTTTAGTGGTATTGGGGATCGAGCCCACGGCCTTTGCACAAAAGTACATATCTGTCTGTCTGTCTGTCTATATGTATGTATCTATCTATCTCTATCATCTCTCTATCATCTATCTATCTATCTATCTATCATCTATCCATCCATTCATCCATCCATCCACCCATCTATCTATCTATCTATCATCTATCTATCTATCTGGCATCAAGAAAGGGTCTTGTTAAGTTTAACAGCTGTCCGGACTGGGCTTGAACTTGTGATCCTCCTCTGCCAGTGTTTTGTCATTTGTGGAAACACACATCTCCTTAGAATAAATGTCTGTCCTAAATTACCAGAGGTAGGATAGGGCTGGGCACCAGAAGGCTAACATCTTTCCAATGTTGTGTGCTACTCTTAGGTGTGTGGTATTTGAATTTATCTTCTTTAAGGATTCCTCTTTTTAATTAAATAAAATAATAAATTTTATATTTTTAATGCTTATTTTTATGGAAATGTAAAATTGACTAAATCGACTGATTGATAATAGAATGGTTTTAAAATTTCTAAGTTGCAGGTTGCTCACAGCTGAGTACCTGCAGGTGTGCCTCTGGGCATCCCCAGGTGTCGAACGGGGACACAAGGACAGCTATCCATGCTGCTGCTGGGAGGCTTGAGAGAATGAGTGTGATCAGAGTTCCTCATAAACCACTTCAGGCTCCTGCAGCTGGCCTCTCCATTCCACCTGTGATCAGTTCTGTGCAGGTGCAGCAGCTGGGAGGGAATCTGAGTGGCGATGGCCCCTCATCACACCAAGTAAATTTTGTCACCTGTCCTGGCTCTGTGTTGTGGTGCTGAGGAGAGATCACTGCTCAGGGTCACTTGTGCCCAGCTTAGAAATATGGGGGAAGTAATGAGCTCTGTGCAAACCGGTGGCCACTGAATGGTGGGGAATAGGACCAAATCTTTTTCTTTTCTCTTGGACAGACTGGGCTGAGATACACTTACACAGCATTTGCCAGGATGAGGCAGTGAGAATAAACAATCAGTTACACTCAGAGGTGACAAGCCTGGTGCTGGTTTTTCCTCCTTTTCTACCTAATTTTTTTCTGTCCCTCACTGGAATTGCATTCCTTAATAAAATAGCAGTTTTCAAGACATTCCTTGGGGGTCTGCTCTCTGACAATTAAGAGGCTTAACTCTGTGGCTGGTTCAAAATATGTGCTGAATGTTTGTTTTGATTATTATAAACTAGAAATAATTTATTAGCAATTGCCAGTACCAGTGAAAATTGATTCAGATGGACTTCTATTCAACCAAAAGATTTTCCTTTTCCAAACTCTAGGGTCCCCCTGAGGAGACCATACTCACAGAGGGGTGGGTGTATAGACCTAGACAAAATGTATATCCAGAAGAAAACTTTCAACACCTCCTTAGATATAACCACTTATATTTGACTTCTGGTACTTTTAGGCAAAGCAGGTGAGAAACCTTTATTTACATGACTACATTCCTCCAAAGACACCACACCAATAAATATTTGTCTTCAAGTCTGTCCAGTTCAACGTTTCTTCAACAAAATTAACTATCTGTATTATAGTGCTATGCACAACTAAACATTAACTACTGAAATGTGAAACCAAGGAAAATTAGAGCTAGTTAGTAAGTCTGCAATGGTGAATACTGTGCAAGCATTGAGATATCCCTCTTCATACCCTGGTTCATCAGTATGAAGGAGAATTCAGGTTGAAGGTTATAAAATGAATCAGTTCCTTATATTCGGTCTTACTCTTGGATCTCTCCTCTATGTTTAGATTTAGGAAGCCATTTTTTGAAGACTCTTTCGATGTATATGTTTTGTGTTGAATATTAACATGCTCTGGTGTGAGAAATCCATTTGTAAATAAATACCAAATCCAGGTTCTTACTTATATCTTCTGATACACGCAGTTCCTTTCAATGTGATTAGATATTTACCAGACTTGTCTGCTAAGAGTCTTTCAGTTGAAATGACACACACCCTTTCTCTAAACCGAGAGGAATTTCTTTTTCACATTCAGTTGATAATGTGTTGCTTATTCTCATTAACTGCTTTGCAAATATTCTCCAGTTATTTTAGAGGCACGTGTTTGGAGTTTTATAACAATGCTCTTTAGTGACAGAGATCAAACAATTTCTTTTTTGTGTTCTACAAACTACCTTGGGTGGCACCTACTGTACCTCATTAGAGTAATTCATTTTTATGAAGGCCTAATGAAGACCTTTTTGTTTTTCTATGTGAATGAACTGACTCAAGTCTCAGTGTTTCCCTTATTAGTAGGAGGCATAATTAGTGCATTTCAATGCTAATTGCATGTAAGCTGCTGTTTGGAGGACTAGAGACTATTTCTCTACAGTTTTGTTACAAAATGTGGGGATGACTTAGAGCACAGCGGTAGGAGTTGAACACTGTCAGTAATTGCAAAGGAATAAAGCCCTGCTGATACAGGCACCAGAAAAGCTGCCAAAGCTGAAAAGTACCTGGCTAGGTTTTAAAGGACAGGAATACAATACTCTTACTAAGACACACTTTATAGAGTCCAATTCACAGCCAAGGAAAACAGCTTTTGGAGCTTTTGGGTGCCCATAAACAGCTAGATGAATGCAAGGAAGCCAAAACCTGGGATGAGTGGGGTATTTAAATGCTCATCTTGCTCAGCTGCCACTGTGCCCTCCCCAGGCGCAAATGCACTGGCACGACTCATACCAAGGGACGCTGTGCATGTTTGTGACTTACAGAAAATCTGCACATGGGGACAGACAGAAAGCTAATGAAGCACTCAATCAGTTGTTCTAACTTATGAAAAAAAAATCTGGTACATCTTCTCAAGGTGATCGTATAACACGATGCTAGAGAGAGAGGGAGAACAGTAATGACCCTCAGATAATGCTTTGCAATCTCTCAAGTTCTGGGCGACAATTCCCCGTTGATAAGACAGTTCAAGCATTTTCTTAGCCGAGACACTCCATAAACCTTGCCAAGAGAAAGGGCATGTGGCAGTAAGTTGTAAAGTGATAAAAAGCAGACATGGGTGGAAAATATTTTATCAAGGAAGATAAAATAAAGAAATTATATGAATATGATAACAGCACAACAAAGAATATTTTATAGAAAAAAAATTTTGTAATGTTGCCAGCAACCAAGGCAAAATGAATGAAGAGCAAATGGGTTGTATTTCAAACACATACCATTATAGTGAGCAGCGGTCACGTTTTACTACTCGACTCACATTTTCTGACTGATGCAATAAAATTTGCAAAATTCAAAGAAAAACATAGGATTTATATCTTTTTTAACCTTCAAATTTAAAATGGATTTTATGGTTAACCATGCAATAAAAATGTTTTGGAAAGGTTTGAATCATGTTATAGTTCTGAGGAAACATCTCACTGTTTATAACCAGGGAGTTTCCTATGCTTGTTAGACGATTGGATAATCCTAGCATGTTTTTAATGGAGAGATTTTATGCCATAATACTTCAATAATCATTATATTTAAATGGTTCATAGTGATTCGAATACTCTATTAGGGCTTCATGGCTCATAAATTTGAGTGCTTTTTTATGATTCAGAGAATTTCTTCTACATGATAAGCTAGTTCTACTTTTAATTATTTCATTTGATTCAGTCTCTGTTGATAGAAACCCAAATTGGGCATAAGATTCACAAAATATGACACAAAAATTATTTTCTCTAACTCTTTCCTTGTCTGTTTGTCTTTTGTTTGCTGGAGGCTATGTTAGTTGGAGAACTCAGTTAAAAAAAAAAATAGAATCCGGATTCTGGTAAGTAGGACTTTTATCTCCCACTCCTCCCAAACAGGCATTAGCTAAAAGTTAGCACAGCAATCCTCCTACCACACATAACTCATTGAAACTCAAGAGATCATTACCTTCCTTAGCTATCGGCACAATTATTTTGTTTTATTGGCTATAATTATTTGCTAAACAGAAGTATATTTCCTGTCTCCCTCTCATTCTTTTGTGTGCTACCAGGTTACAGGATAAAGATATTATCTTTTTCTTTTAAAGAATAGAATTCTGAATGTGTTTGCGAATGTTTTCAGCATTATTCTAAACAGCCGTTATCCTGCTAATAAGCAGAGTCTAGTACAAGACAGGCCTGGCAGTTGATCTCTACAGTCTTATTTCCAGTGTTTTCTAAAAGGCTTCAGGCAGGGCCCCGTGCGTCCACACAGCTCTCTGCTGGGTGTCCACTTCTTTGCGTGCACTGTTTTTCTGAGACAAAAGCCAAAGCACATTCTTACTGGCCCACAAAAACGCACCTTCTGAAAAAGTCAAGTTTATACTTAAGCATCTTCTAAAATTTTGTATTTTAAATGAACTAAGTGGAATAACATGAATTAGCAATTTATGTAGCATCAAGAGCTCTGTATGTATGGTGAGCAAGAGATTAACATTAATTCAAAAAATTAAGATAGGAAGGCTGCTCAAATTTTATTAGACTTGGGCAGAATATGTACTGTCTTTTGACATAAAGCAAAACTGCTCTAAAGCTGTGCAGAAAGTAGATTTCATATAATGTATAAGAGAAGTTTAAAAATTTCTGGAAATTCTGAAAGTTTAGTGCATCATATATTTGGTCTCAAAAACAACTTGTGTTTTAATGGATTTTGTAATTATTGGGAATTTGACTTTTGCTGGGCACCTTACATGATTTTCTGCTTACTGCTTATGTCTTTAGAAGAATAGAGGAGGATTCTATTAGCCTCCCTCTGAACCCTTTCAGTCCGTGTCTATTTACTGTCGTGCTTCTCAGAGGCAGTTTCAACCCCACAGAGGGTTCCCAAGGCAGTATACCTTACTTGTGTGATCTCAGGCAATTTCTTTGCCTCTCTGGATCTCAGTTTCCTCATCTCAATGGCACATGAGCTGAGTTGCAAGTATTTTCAAGAAAGAGGCTTTCTAAAAGACATAGCTGTCCTTACACAGCAAGATAAATCTGAGAGCTGATTTGCTGCCCCACCTCATGCTGCCATGCCAGAGATTAGCCTGAGAATGAAATCTTGACAATGTTAGAGCTGTGTTTAGAGCAAGGAAATAAATGTCAAGATGGTCCTTTTGAAGTTTTTGCTCTTTTTCTCAGCAGTAGAATCAAGAAAATATTTGAAGGCTGCCAGCAGTGGAACAGTATTTGAGGCTGACATGAAAGGCTCTGCCTTTCATTAAGCAGCAATGCTTTTGGTGGTCCTTCCTCAACAGTACCTAGTTACCAAGGATTTTCTCTGTTTGTTTACAAGGTAGCCATGGGGCGATGCCCTGTCCAGTTCCCATCAGTCTCTAAGTTCTTGCTCAATGCTCTTTCCTCAGATGAAGCATTTTCTGCCACAAAAGTGACCAGGATTATCTTTCTGTGAATCCAAACCTTCTTGTTCTTCTTCTTCTTTTTTTTCTTTTTTTGCCAATTCATCATCTTCTAGCTTATGATTGGAACTAAAATTGAATAATTTGGCCTGAATTATGCTATTCCCCTGCTCAAGACCCCATCCAAAATAAAGGATCCTTGGAGAGGTATCAGGAAGTTATGGTTCTGGCTTCTGGAGTCAAAATTTCAGCGTTCCAATTATGCCTCAGGTACTTCTTTGTTGTGGGACCTTAGGCAAGAAGAGTCACTCAGCCTCGAGCTTGACTTTCTTATCTCTGAAGTGGGATAATGGTACAATTCTCCTGTATTCTTCTAAGGAGGTAGGCAGCAAGTCATGTAAGGTGCCCAGCAAATGTTTAGTGCATAGAAGATTTAATAGTAGTTTGTGTCCTTTGCAGTTGAGGATGGCTCTTAGGCAGTTTTTATCCATCTCTGCTGCCTCCCATAGGGTCTCACACTCAGTCAGGTGCTCAGTTCATATTTGTTGCTAATGGGAGGCAAAAGGAGACACACAGGTTTTTCTGGATGGGTACTCAGGCTTTCAGTCCCAGGATCTCCAACTCCTTTGACTCCCCAGCTAGGTATGGGATTTCAATTGTTCTCTAATTATTAAGGTTTGTGGTCCCCGTTTGAAATTATTCTTGCTATTATACATGGTAATTACCTGGGCACTTTTGAGGCTGGTCACACTGACCAGGTCATTCTGCTACAGTGGATGATTCTCTCTAAGGCATAGGTGGCTTTTAAGACCTTGGGATGAGTTTCTCTTCTCAACTGGGATTTAGTTTCAGATGTTGAATTGGTCATAATTGGCTAGATTGTGTTGGAGAGCAAACAACCCCAAAATTTCAGATTCTTACAGCGAAAGAAGCACATCCCAGGCATATGCTATACGCCCATCATGAGATATCTACTGGTTCTTCCCCCAGCACCAGCTTCCAGAGCACCAGCTGAGAACATTGCCTGGAACCATGGAAGAAAGAAAAGTAACTTGGTTGAAGACATACAGTCTTCTGGAAATGTCACCAAGAACCTACCCTACATCACTACATGTCCTCCACCAGCAAGTTGGATGATTTGTACATTATGAGGAAACAGATTCTTCCAGCTGGGAGAGAAACCAGGCATAGACAAAGAGTGATGCACTTTGCAGTAGAGGCTAAAGAATGGCTTTTATTTCCCCTGCTTTATTTTTCTCTATTATGGGTGAAGGATCTCAGTATAGGTAGCTCGTTATCAGCTCTGAATGACATTATTTTGGGGAAGCTTATAAAGGCCTCTGTTCCTATAAATCCTCTAATTACTCACTTCTGGCTTTTAGTTTAACCTGTGCTTGCTCTCATGGTCTTCTTGCACAATGGACTATCTTTAAAACTCTTGCCACACATACATTTATTTTTTCAGGACAAAGAAGGCTATTCATTTGGTATTCATAAAATAATTTCACGTAAAGCTGGTGACTGCCACAGATAACATCACTCTGGATTATACATTATTCAAAACTGGCAGCTGAAAGGGTCCCTTTACTATATGAACAACTGGAAAGGCAGTAAATTTCAGTTTTCAATGCTTCCAGATTACATGGGTTATATACAACTGTGTCCTGTTTCCCTTTTAATTACTACCACTAACAACAATGTGAATAGCAAAAATTGTTACACGCCAGGTAGAATATTTTTTTAAATGATGAAAGTAAGCGAACATGATCTTCCCAACAATGTTACGAAAGAAATGCTCTATTATTGCCATTTTACAGATGGGGAAATTGAGTCAGGGAGAGGGTAAGTTCACATGGCTATTCAGGTGGAGAGTGACATCACTGATGTTTGAATGCTGTGGAGGCTGGGTCCAGAGTGTGCCTGCTTAACTGTTTTGCTACTTTCCTGTGTAAATGCTCAAATGGGCCAGTGTAACCTTTTTTTCTTCAAAGGAATAGGATGAGTTTCTTCTATAATAATTCATTCTTCACAGAATCTCTGTAAGGTGTGTGGGAGGCAGGCCATCCTGCTCTCATTTAATGGGAAACAGCTAAAAAAATAGTGATGATGCACTTTGGTGTGTGCACCCTTTCCTGCTATTGATCTGCTGACATTATGCCATGTACAGGAAACAGGGGGACATTACCCCAAAAGGATATAGTTCAATATGAGTGGGCTTATCTCACTGCACTGCTTCTCTGGCTTTTGAGGAATACAAAGCTAATTTGTAGGTGATATTATATTTTCATCTCATGCTTTATATGCATCCTCTATCCATGTTAATGGGAATTTTTTTGTGCTTACTCTAGGGAAAATTGATTCCAATTATTGAGTATAATTTATTCCAACCCCTTGATGGAATAATTTATACTCTTGAGATACTCTTGAAATGTGTAACCAACAGGGAGCTCTATTTATACATAACTTTTTGCACATCTTTCAATTAAATAAGAAATCCAAGTGCAAAACCCATCACTCAAGGAAAGCATATGAGTTTGTAACACTCCCGAGAGGTTTTTTGGTCCATAAACCAATAAATGGATTACACTTACAGGGCAAAATTCTTCCCTCAGATCCCATGTGGAGCTACTATTGACTTACCTGTGCGGGCCGCTCACTGGGGATGTGAGATATGCTAGGCTGCAAGGAAAGAAGTGGTCATTTTTTCATATAATCAATTTTAGGGCTCTAATATTGATTTTTGTAAGGAATATATTTATCAGGATACAACCTATTACATGTGTAAATACACATTTATTTGCTTGTGAATCTCACAACTGATAGGTGTCTTAGCAAGGAAAACTTAGGGCACCTTTTCAATAGGAAGATACATATTTATGTGTATTCATCAATACATAAATGAAATAATAAGGTAAGATCACTTTGGGGTTTATGTTTTTTGTTTTTTTTTTTTTTTTTTCTCCGGTACCTGGAACCGAACTCACGACCTTGCGCTTGCCAAGCAGGCGCTTTTGCCGCTGAGCTAAATCCCCAGCCCTGGGGTTTATGTTTAAATAGTTATACAATACACATTTAATGTGAGATAAGATATATATTTTTTCTTCTTAACATTTCTGGAATTTCATGAAAAACTAAAATGAAAGCTCCTTGTACTAAGTACAACCATCTAAATTTTTATCTAAATTGCATGGTTTATAGTAAAAATTACCAATGAAAATATATTAATACAGATTCTAATCTATTTAACATATTTTCAAGAGTAGTTGCCGTGTATTGAAGCGGTTTATAAACCCATTATTACTGTATTTTGTAGTAAATTCATTGTGTTATTGTGTTTATCTCTAAAGAAAATAAAAACGTTCATCTTAGTCACTATGTTTTTAATGAAGATTGAACAGTTATGTAATTTGCAGTATACTTGTGAATTTCAATACCTAGAAATCATCTTACAAATGTATGGACTTGCTGAATACCAATTTACATTTGGTTATGAACAAGTATTTCTTATAATTCTTGGGGACCTACCTTGATAGGATGCCCATCAATTCATGCTTCTTGAGAATTCAAGATTTTGCCAAATAAGAATATTTATGATTGTTAAATTGTTTCAAAATTTGTAAAAAATTCCCGTTTCTACTATAGAAATATTTGCAGGCTCTTTGGGGAACTGAAAAATCTCATCTTCTGAGTATAATGAGTTAATAAGCATACATAGCACTTATCTTTATGTGTACGGATATTTAATGTGCTAGTAATAGTTACTCTATGCATGGTACAACAAGTAAAAATTCTTTGTCTATGCAATATGGAAACGTTACTACGAAAAGACAAACACGACCTTCTCTTTTCTCCCGGAACCCGTGGGGCACAGGAGGGCTCTGAGGGTGTCCTTAAACAGATGTGCAAGTGACAGGGAGGCCTTCACGGTTTTGGGACCTGACTTTGTCCTCCGGAGGCAACTTTTTTTTCTGAAAAACCCTCGCTGAATTCTCTTAGTCATCTGCGTTCTCCAAATAAAGAAATGATTTCTATATTTGCTGGGAATGTTTTGCCACTGAGGACATAGTGGAGTCCAGATCTGCAGGGGAAAGTCCCCCAGGCACAGGACGTACAAGGTGGCCAAGGGCCGAGAAACCTGCTGCACCCTCACCAATACGAAGAACCAGAAGATCCCGGACTTTCTCTTCCACCTACGCTGCTAACCTACCTCCGGGGACTACCACTGGACTTCCAAGGGGCTATCTAGCTGATGGTTCTGCTGCTTCCAGAGGAGGCGACATAGAGTTCAGACAGCCTTTACAGCCCCGGTGTCTCTCCTTCCAGCAGCATTTAATTTCTTTTTCTCAGTAGCAGAGAAGTAGCTGAGCAAGTTGACACGAAGAACTGCTTGGAAAGGAGAGAAAACAATGCACACGCGGGCACAGGCACACGCACACACACGCGAGAGCGCACACACACATGAACACTCACACGCGCAGGTAGACATGCTCTGGTCAAATTAACTTGGTCTGCTGCCACCAAATTTCTTGCAGTGTTCAGAAGGAAATGTCAGGCTTTTCTTTTTTCTTGAAAAACAACCGGGAAAGATGTTCTTTCAATAATCTGGTTTGGCAGCTAACCAGTGCCTTCTTAGCTGAAAAACAAAGTGTGACACTTTTCATTGAATTGTAGGGGATATCAGGTTCAGGCTTGTGTTAAAAAATTAACTTGTATGGTGATCTGAATACACAGATAAACCACATGATTCTAGTTTTATATTTTTTTAGTGCAAAGGAAATTTTTTTCTTTAAGAAAAATATTTCCATTAAAACTCACGCTATCAGTACTAGCCAACGGCTAACTCCTGGCTGTGCCACAGTAAACATTTGCAAGCCTGATTGGTTCAGTTTCTTGTCTAGTGACACAGAGTTAGTGGTGCCATCAGGGCTGGGGCCCTGATTTTGTGATCCTCAGTCTTGCATTCTTTCCATCCCAAATTAAAACAAACTCAGCTGTGGCTAATGGGTTAGAAACCATCCCAAGGGCCTCGCAGCAATTCTTATTTTTCAGCAAAGGGATCTACCTGATGTAAGTCCTGACGATACACAAGAAAAGGTGGAAATAGGTAGTTGGCACATCAAAGTACCAAGAAACGATATCCCAGGAAAGACCAAGAGCTGAATAAATATGTTGAGGAAGGCAGAAGCACTCAGCTGTTCTGGGCTTGACCTTGAAGTCGGGCGTGCTTTGTTTCATATCATGCTTTGCTAATTACAAACTTGAGGACCTGAGAAAATTGTATAATTTTTCCTCAGTTTCAATTTCTTCATCTATAAAACAGAAGTAATGGCAGGATCTGTCACATAAAGAGATGGGGAGACAACATGAGACCTTGCTGAGAATTGTGCCTGAGCATAGTAAACAGTGAACGTGTGTTGCAGTTTCAAATTATTGTTGTTGTTCTATCAATTTGCAATAAATGGAAATAGGAAATAAATGGCCCATGCAGATATATAGTACTTGCAACTCTCTTATTAGATACATGTCAGAGTTTGTGTGCTAAAATATACACAGTAGTACTTGAAAATGTTCATTTTATTTTAACTTAAGCAGTTCTATAGCATTTGCTCTGCATTATGCTATTCTATTACAGCGACTTCGTAACTGTTACTCATCTTCAGAAGTATACGGAGTAAGCACCGTGAGTCTCTTTGAGTAGAGATGGGTAAATTGAGGAAGAGAGAGGTTGATAGGTGTCATACCTAGGCTGAGACATGAAGGAGCCAGACTCAAAACCAGGTAGTCTTCCCTGCCCAGTGCAGAAGGCTCCACTCCCAGTGTGGCACTGTGACGCTTATTTGTAGCACATGACGTTCCAAAGCAAGGACTTGGACTTAAAAGCCAATGTAGAAATAGCACCGTAATCACTCAAATATCTTTGAAGCACTAGTGTAAACAGTCTACTATTTCAAAAGAAAAATAGCACAGTTGAAAAATTGTGGCTATTGAGACAGTATAAAATAAATCATTAGCAGAAAGCGCTTAGACGTAGAATGTATACCAACCCAGAACATATTCTGTACATAAATATTTACAAACTTGCCCTGTTTCTTGACTCCAGTCTTGTGTAATATATATTTGTAACATCACATGTAAATGTAGGAGAATGAAACATCTGGCTAAAAGAGCTTCTGACTGTTTTTACCATTAGTTTGTTGTGTTATATTAACAAATGCTTAATTTCCATATGCAATTGTTATGACAATGTGACTCTCTAGAATTTTTTAATTAAAATATGAACAGGCATGATAAATACAGAAATATGTAATTTTTCAAGGTTCTTTATATTTAATTATGCTATATCTCAGTTGCAGTTATGCTATTGAATGTTGCTTGGAAACAAAATATGTTACTGAGAATAATGTTGATATTAATGAAATAATGCAATTATAAATCCTTTCATCCCTTTAAAACTCAGTTTGCTGTTCTCAGTAGAGATCTTTGTTTTTATGAATTGCTAGTGTGTTACTCTATAATTTGGACTAAATAGAAGCAGCTGAGTTTAAAAACTGGGATTTTTATTATCTACTGACAAGTTTTGCTAAAGTTACTGTCACTAAACCTAGCTACTCCTGTACAATGAGGTGTATAAGATGGGTCATTGTGCAAATAAATTGTTCCTTTTCTTACTCATTTGCCCCTAGTAATGAGTAACAGACAGCTGTAGCTAAGATCCCAACTTTATTGCAGATGATCCAGTAGCTGTTTACAAATGTCAATAATTAGGTTGTAAGAAATAGAAAAAAAAGCTAGTGCCTGTCAAATGAAGACAGATAGTGAGCGTTGTTCACATTTCAAAGTATTTATCACTGCTTACTATCATTTTTCTTTCAGAGCAAATGAATCATTTTAAATAGAAGCAAACTGATCCTCCTTTTAGCAAGTCTAAATCAGTAGAGCAACATCTATTTTCAGAATCTTTGTAGCTATAAAAGGACCTTTACAGTTTGCAACACTTCGCCCTGTCCCAAAATGACAGCATTCTGTTACGAATAGATGATTAGAGCCTTGGTGCCAGCGTCTCTATTGTGGAACCTTTGCTTGGGAAAGCTGACAGCTGAGCAGAGTTCAGTGTTTTGAAGGTTATGATCACAGCAGTTTCATAAGTGCTTTATTTCAGTACTCTTCTGGCTGCAGAAGGGACAGGTGCAGTCTGGTTCTGATTTCACTGGTCTTAATTCTTATCTGACCTGGTAGTCAATCAAGGGCATGAGAGATAGGGACCAGGAGAGAGATGCCTGAGTCAGAGACAACACTGGGGGCTAGGAGCTGCAGGGGGAGGGTGGCCACGTCTGTGAGTGTGCAGGGGTGCTAGGGTGTGTGTATGTGTGTGTGCGTGTGTGTGGTGCTGTGCATCTGACTCTTCTCATCGAGGAACTGGCAGCTCTGCCTGTCATTCTGCACTTCTGTGTGTACGAACGCTGCCCTGTGCAAAATGGATTTCTGAGTGTTAACCACCATGTTCTTCTTCTCCAAAGGGTCTTCTGTAGGATTTCATCTGCAGAGCACAGAGGGCAATATCTAGGGTAATTCCAGGGCTTAGTGCCTGTGATCTTTTGTCAACTCTCCTTGTGAGAGAAATTAAACTTGGTATGAGCACCCACAGTCTCAGTGAGTGCGGTGCCATTCCTGGCCAATGGGTGGGAAATCATAAACCTGACAAGTATTTATGAGAGGGAAAAATGAGAAGTCATAATATGACAAGAATATATTCATTAAATCTTTGAATTTCTCAGAAACAGAGAATTCCCACTTCAGTAAAAGGCTTTGTGCAGATTTATCAAGTCTGATATTCTTACTTTTATGAGATTTGACTCTCTATGCTAAAATGAGATATATTTAAAAGCGGGACAGCACTGTTGAAAGAGGGAAACTACTAAAAAAGGCAGAGTGAATAAAACTCTAACCAGTGTTTTTTCGTGAAATTCTAAATAATGCCCACATGATTCACTGAAAACATCTGAGGGCAAACATGGGCACCAAAAATAAATGATGCCTTTGGAAGCATGGAAAGATATATGGACTTATTTCATGGTCTCTGTAATAGCAGCCACAGCAGTTTTATAGCCTCTTATAATTGTCAAGCAATTTCATTTTATTTCAGTATAATCAAACAATAACAGCTTGCATTAACAGTATTTGTCAGAATATAGCTTTTATAATCACAGTGTCTATAGACAGATTTTCCACAGAGCGTCCTCAAGTGTGACTGACGCAGTGTATTCTGCGAGATATATACTGGGGTTATGCCCATCAGTACTAATCCATATGCTTTTGATCTCTGAGACCAGTACAGGTGTATTAAAACAGAGATGGCTCTCCTCATAGTAGATACACAAGGCATACTTTTAGATTATCTGTGTTGGGTTCAGAATTTCCTACCTCTGTTTGCCTCAGATCAGACACAGGGGTGATACCGAGAACGTTGTCAGTAGGTAGGAAAATTAGACTTCCTTCAGTTTGGTTACTTAGAATTGAACTAAGATTTGGACATTGCCCCATGTGGAAAGCATAATGGAGCTGGTTTTCCACACCACCATGTTATGCTCCTGACCTTGGAGACAAACAGACTCTGAAACCAATCTTGAGTCTATGGTTAAAACTGTGACTGTGATCTAATTGGTATTCATGTTGAGACACTGTGTGTTCTTTTCAAAGGCTGTACATATCTTTGAGAAAATACAAGTGGTTAGTATGCTGGAGGCCTTTATTTATGGCTTTTCTTCTAGGTTCATACCAGAAAGGGGAAGTTTGGTGGCAGAATCCAGTATTAATTCCATTTTCTCGATCACTCATGATACCTTACTAGTGTTCAGTGATGAGTTATCACAGCATACCACTTCCTAAATGTATGTCTTAGAATGAAAAGAGCTATAATTAATTTTTATAGGTTGTATAACTTTAAAAATATTAGATATCATAGCAAAAACTTGTTTTAGCTCACTTAAATACAGCCCTTTCTTTATATCCCTGAAGAAAAAGAATTAACCCCCAAGGATGAGAACATAAAGATAACTTTTAATGTCAAGGGCTATTTGGTGGTAAAATATACTAACATAATGCCCATTGTGGTCACTTTTAATGATATGTGAATGGAGGAGAAAGTAAAACATATTTCATTCTAAAAATTAATTTAGGAAAGCCTAGTTCTTGTATACATTATTTTTTTTTTGGTATATGTGTTGAATGTAAACCTCTGATGAGCAGCTAGCATTTCACGCTGTTTCCTGTGTAGTGGATCTTCCATACATGTGGCTGCTAATGCATCTCCCTTACCTTTGCAAACAGCCAACATCCAACAGCAATCTGCACACCCCAGGGGTGCTAAAGAGATGTCCTGAGGTAAAGCAGTTCCATAGAGTAGGAAGCTTTTGAGTGTAGTGATTGAATATCCAATGCCAAATATTGCCAAATCTTCTTTTCCCCACATTTCAATTTTATATCCTTTGTTAGCACTATTGATGACTGTGTCTATGTCTCTCTCTCTTTACACTAAAATCTCCCCTTTTGAAGAGCAAAGGGCTACGAATATATATTTTATATTTCGCATCTATCTTTTTGCAATGTCTACCATTTACCACTTGCATGACAGACAAAATAATTAACATTTTTGTGCTTTAAGTTCCTATCTGTAAAATAGAAAAGATATCAATGCTTATATAGTAAAGTTTCTATGAGAATCAAATTAGTTAATTTAGGTGACATATATAGTAAGCTTGAAATAAATATTAGGCACTGCGTATGGTGATGTTAATGTCCTTAAATTGATTGGTATAATGCCCAGCACTAAGTAGGGACTTGTCATTAATTTGACATTTCAAATGACATTAAACAAACATGAAACATAGAATTGCTAATAAAAACACTGTTTCCTAAAATACAAAGAGACAGCTCAATTGCTAACATGCAGCACAGTCAGACATTTTACTTTTCTGACTACTGCCTCAGTTTCCTGCCTGTTAGAGGTAGCAAAAAAAATCATTTTCTCCTCTTGAAAATCGCTATAAATTCTGAGGTAATAAAATTGTAAAAGAGAAGACGATCTAATATTATCCTAACAAAGGGATGAAAGATCTGCCTGATAACGCCTATTGATAATTATTTACCTTCCCATACCTACATAAAACTAGCATATAAAATAAATTCATTCTTGTGTCACTTTTACTAAAAATAAAATATGCATTTTTTTCTGAACTAAGTAGCCCCTCGATGTAAATATCCAGTCAAGGCTGTAGTGAGGAAGAAGGAAGTAGCTTGTTTACGCTGAGCACTTTGTGGTGGTTCTGCCGGCTGTTGTGCCATGTGTCCCCTGCTCTGGCCAGATGCAGCATCTGTCTTGTGTAATTAGCAAGAAAATCTGTTGCTTGTGGGGTTTGGAAGAATGAAAGATTTCTCAATGGCTCTTTGGCTATGGTATTTTGGAATGTGATTTTTTGTAGATGAATCTGGTGCTTTTTGTGTTATCTGGCATGGTTGTGGTGCGGACCAACAACCTTAGTTTCATAGATTGTCTAAATACCATAGAACAACTTGACTCTGGTAACATGGGAGAGGAAGAAGATTGAGGAGCAGAGACCAATTTCTTGGCTTCCTAAATTAGCAGCCCGTTCCAAAGAGATATGCTCTGTGACCCTTTTCATTGAAAGAGTTCCCTGTTTCTTATTTGATACTCTTAACTTTTTAGTTGCCTTCCCATCTTAGTACTTTGGTTGGTGTTTGTTTTCTCCTATCATGTCTTAGGAGCCTATTATATAGTGTTCAGTCACTCTCGTAAGGCTAGGAAGTATGTTGAATTCTGAAAATTTTAGTGCCATAAAATAAAGATGAAGAAAATTGTTTAAAAAATTAAAAAGACTTGTAATGAAAAAAAATCCCTATCTTTTATATTGAAAATTTCCAACATATACGTGTAGACAAAATAGTTTAATGAATTGTCATATACCCCGACTGAGCTTCAAATAATTTTCAGTGCATACTAATCTGGCAGCACTTATTATTCCCCACTCTGCATATTATTTTGAAATACATCCCATACATTAATTTCATTTGTAAATATTTTGACAGTTAACCCTAAAGACACTTTTAAAAAATATAGATACACTCTCATACCTAAAACATTAGTAACATACCTAAAATATTTGCACGTATTAGCAATAGTGATATTACTTTAGTATTAAACACATAAGCATTGTTTACATTTCCAATTGTCTCATAAAACATCATGTATTTTTACTCTTTGGTTTTTGAGTTGGCCTCAAAAACTGTTTGCACATCATAGTTGGTTAAAATGTGCTTTAAGCTCTCTTAATCTATAGATTTTCTTTTCTAGCTTTGTTTCTCCCTATAGCTTATTTGCGCAAGAGACTGTGATTTTCCCTGTGAAACTGCAGTATGTACTGATTACATACCTTTTTTTTGAGGCCAAAGGTGTGTTTAGTACAGCATTTGTGGGCCCACTTCTTCCATAAATAAGTGTGTACAGACTTGGAAACAAAGACCCTGAGATACACACAAGGGAAGAAACCATGATATTAGGGCTCAGGGACCAGTTTATGTTACTGAACTCATCATTCTCCTGTTCTAAAGAAAACTCACAAGGCTGCTGGGATCTTTATTGCTGCAGATTCTCTTAGAATTTGGGGGTTTGTTTCAAGGTCACCCAACAACTTAGATTGGCAAGTTCTGGCCTTGTATGCAGTCTCTAGAGTTACTAGCTTCCAGTTCTGGGCAAATAGCTCAAGCTTGATGGGGGTTTCTAGGGAGTAGACTGAATTCTTGAGGACAAAGTCTGAGTAAATCTCATGAGGATTTTGAAGAAACAATTTATTCCAGCTCACTTAAGATCTGCCAGCACTGTACATTTAACTCCAGAAGGAATGCAGTTTGACTCCGTCTCCAGCTTGTCCATGCGTGCAGCTTCAGGTTCAGGAGACCATGGAGAGCCAATGCCAAATGTGAGTGAACCTGGAGGTGGGTTCATGCTTCTCACGGGAGGTGAGGCAGGACAGCTGAACAGCAGGGATGCCCAGCGCTCCCATGCCTGTTTCCTCTACAGGGTGTGCACTTGAAGTTCAGGTCCAAACCCCTGAAGATCAGACTGCTTGGGCCACAACACATGCCACTGGGCTGGACTAAAGCAACCAGCACATGCTCATCTTGCAGCCTGAGCAGCAGATCCAGCCTGTAAATCAAACCCTGTTCTGTCTAGCTGTCCAGCTGGACCCTCAGGCCCCTAGGTGAGGCATGCTGAAAACCACCCTGGCCACCTTTGCCTCTCAGACTCTAGGACTGCCCTGCAATGTCTGCTAGCAAGTCCTTTTCTCCTACTTTTAACAATCCATGGCTCACATTCAGGTTCTTTTCTTTTTGCCAACATCATTTCACTTGTTGGTATCACGTTTTAGTAAACACAGTGGCATGGTGCAGTTTCTTTGTGTAGTGGACCATTTAAAATGCTTTCAAAATGTTTAAGTCTCTGTTGTTTTTCCAGTGGTTCAAAATAATCAACATGGAAGGGAACTCTTAAGAGACCCTAATCTTAGACTCCACCCAGACTGACAGAGGATACCCTGGGCATAAGGCCTACCGAGCTGTGTTTTAACAAGCCACCTGGTGATCTGAGGGAAATAAGGGTGAAAATCACTGTTATAATAATCATTAATAATAGCCATTTATATTTTTCAGAATTCAGAACTTGTTGGCTCTTATAAAGAAGCAGTTTTGTAAATTCATATCTTGCCAAATAAGGTCTCTCTTAACTTTTCCTCATTCTAGCCCAATGTATGAAGCCATTTACTGTATGGGTTATTTCTGTAAAAGGCACATAGGGAATCCAGTAAAGATTTATCATTAATTTGTCAGCATTCTGTAAACGTGTGGCTCCATATTCCATCTGACTCCTGCCCTTAATGACTACGGCTGCTCCTTTTCCTGTCATAGCCTTAGTTAATGCCTAACTTCTCATCATACCTGGAGCCAGTCTGAGTTCCTTAACCTGTACTCCAAAGACTTACGTCTTCCCGCCTGACTTCTGTCAGATGCTCCCAGTAACAGGGTTACCCTTTTGTCCCACTAAACTTTCACTGGCTTTTCATAGAAGGGCTCCCTTCTCAGGTACACAATTATTTGTCCAACCCATTGTAGCCTGTGTTTTGTCTTTATAAGTCTTCCTAGATTTAAGCATGTAATCTGAAAAGTTGTATAAAACTCAGGCTTTGCTCCTGCAGGGTTTTCCCCAGCTTTATGTTTTAAATAGACACCAGTGTCACTGCATGCAGTTATGAACCCAAGGCAGTAGAATGTAAGAATTAATGGACACTTGGATTTGAATTTAGTGCTTGTTGCTATTGCTTGCCTTAATTTTTCCTTCTGTAACATGTTAAATTTATAGTACAGACTACCTTCACTGTGGTAGTGTAAGGATTAAATAATTTATTATCAGTTTTATACTCTGAACCATAGCTGTAGCTACCATTCTCAATATTTTATTAGAGCACATAAATTTTAATTCATGATTATCCATGAGTATTGTGAACCCTACAGAATTCTTGTAGGTTAGCAATTATATCATGATATTTAATTCAGTGCTACCTACAATTAGGGGGTTTTTAAATTTAATGCCATTTAAAGTACCAGTTTTAGGAGTACAACATTAGAAAACTCAGAAAAACGTCATTGAATAATGTGCTAAACCTAAAAGTAATTCTTAATCATGTATCAAAAGAAAAGAAAATCTGTAGTTAATATTAATAATATTAATGTGATATAGACATTTACCAGCCACTTACATACAAGGAAGCCAGATAGTTTGTGAAAATTCACTATAATTCAGTAGAAAGTTTTCTCTGTATAACAGGAAATTAGTGGTCTGGTCTAACAACACTTGCAAATTGTAACAATTACTAGTGTTGAAAGGTCTCAAAATCTAACTAGTACTTGACAAAGAAAGCTTGAAGACTGAGATAAAGTGTTAATGGTCACATGAAGGTAAATCTAAAAGACATATTGACAGTTACCATTATTACTTCTGGCAGATGGAATTACCCTGCTACTATTGTAATACGAATTTGCTGCACTGTGACACAAGTCAAGCTAATTATGAAATCCATGTCATTTATGACATATAGAACTCATTCTCCATGTGGCTGTGATATTGGTCAGAATTAAGTCACTGTGTCAAATGTTAAAACCAGTAGGCTAATGCTGAGATAGTTACTATAGTAATTTACAGACTGTTTAATTCTTTCTTGGTATTCAGATGCAAAACTCCTTTTCCTTTTTTTCTCCCTCTTTGTGAAATAAATTAAGGTCAAATTCCACCCCCTCTTCAGTTACTTTCAGGTTCTGAAAGCTGTTGTGTGTTTGGATGGGAAGGTGAATTTATTCATTTGTACAGGTCCCCGTCATTCCTCCTAGACACCGAGCTAGGAACTGCTGTCCCGTTTGCTGGGTAAGCATGATACCCGGGACTGTAGTCCTCAGTGCACAGGCAAGTCCTGTGACTTTATTTGCCTCCCAACATCTCTGCTATAAACAGACTTCTAGAGACACAGGGTAGCTACCTTGTCAGGGGACCCTCAAAATGTGGGGAAGAAAAGAGCATTTCTGAAATGTTTGCTTCTGAAATCATTAAAATAAATAATGAAAATTAGATCTTTCTTTCAGATTAGTTGAGAACCCTGAGACAACAGGAGAAAGGCGAAGGTAGACAAAATAGACTAAATTATGATTTGTCCTAGGCTGTTATAAAGATGGAACGTGCGTGTTAGTATTTGTGAAGGGCCAAGAGTAGCACTCAGTGGAGACTAAGTGCTTACAGTGGTGATGCTCAGAGAAGATACTTGAAGGTAGGGAGGGGTAGTGAGTCCCAATTTTGGACTCCTCTCTTTGCTCCTGCTCTTTGTCTCTGTCTTGCACACCTCTGGCTAGATGTCTGTGACCCTGAGTTGTGAGGCCTGTGTACTTCTGAATTATGATGCCACACTTCAGTTATGTATTTTTCTCAGTTTTCAAGGACGAATGTCTTAATAATTTGAATAATCATATAATGTAAGAGTTATACTACACTCCACAAATGGATATGAACCAGTGATTGACCAAGCAGGGGCCATGAGACAAAATCTCACATAGACAGGATGGGCAGAGGGATCTGCAGTCTGCAGCTGTACTCTTACACTGTGTTTGGTATCAGTTGTGGCTGGCATAGAAGCCTTGTGGCATAAAAGGGAGGATTATACAGGTTTTTAAATTCCGGCCAATTGTACATATTTTCCATGCATGAAAATCTGTAAAATATGCTGTAATTACAGGAGCAGGTTACATTCAAAGCAGAAATTGACTTTCCTGCAGTCGTATTTTTATATCACCCAAAATACTTGTGAGAACCAATTAGTGTCCACAACTTGCCATGTTCCTGTTAAGTGAACTTGGCACAGGGACCTGAGGCTAATCCTCTGGCAGTCTTGCGTGCAGCACTTAGGAAGCCCGCCCTGTGCTTACTCCAGCCTTATGGTGTCCAAGCCAACTCTGGCCACTGGTTATTGGCCCTTATTGTGCAGTGCTGAGTCTCTGGCACAAAGTGAGCTAGAAACACAGAGTGACTCCAGGGGCTCTCCTTCTAGGCTCGTCCTTACACCTATGAGAATACTGTCCTCAGCCTTATGAGCACCCAAAAAGGAGGCCATTCCAAACAGGAAGTTCTCAGTGGTATCAGAAGTGGGTTACAGCAGGGTGGTGGCACACATCTGTAATACTGGCACCTGGGAGTCTGAAGCAGGAGGGTGGCTCCAAGTTCAAGGCCAACTTGGACGATCTAAATCTCATTTAGAAAAAATACTACTATAATGTCATATTTATTCTTCATTAATAAGTTGACTAATAATATTCAGGTCTATTTTTTAAAAAGAATGTAGAGTTGATGTTTGGATCAAAATTAGAACAAAATTATTAAAAAGGTAGCTGCAGAACTTTGAAAATTTCATCCAGAAAGATTAGAATTGATCATAATTTTGAAAACAATAGTGTTAAATATTTTACTAGTAGTGTGATTTCATTGACAAGGAATCAAATGGGCCACCTTTTGATGGTCCCCTCCCTGAAGGTTCTCAGAAATGCCTGAGTTGTCTTCCCATTGCCTGAGTCTGTAGAGTTGGGGTCACACAGGTGGGCACCCCTACTTGGCAATCCTTAGACATCACAGTTAAGAGAGTGTGAGTTGGGGGTGGTGCTTAGAAAGGCCAGGAGCAAGTGGAGTTGCATCTTTCCCCCCGGGGGAAATGGAACACTGTCAGGACTCCCAAGTTTAAGTCTAGTTTTCCACTGTCTCCCTGAGCAGCCCAGGTCAGAGAATCTGACCTTCCCCATGTCCACCTTCTCATCTGTTCCCTGGTGATTAGAAGAACACTCAATCCTCTGGACTTAAAAAGCCCTTCTGTTGACTGGTCCCTTGTAAGAGTGTCACCCTTAATCCAGCCAACACCACACTGAGTAGATTTGGAAGGGATAGTACTTGCCATTGAATATTTGAAATTGAACTTTTTTGTGTAGAAAAATTTGGACCAATAACAGACAAGACTGTGACAAATAATATATCAATACCTCTGAATTCACCTTTATTAAGCTTGTCAGATAAAACACAAACACCAGTTAAATTTAAATTTTGGATAAACAATGGGTAATTTCTTAGTACAAGTATATCCCAAATGTTGCAAGGGATATACTCAGGCTAAAAGTTACTCATTTTTACTTGAAATTAAAATGGAACTAGTGATCTTGTATTTTTATTTGCTCAGTCTAGAAATCCTAATCTGAAAATTTGCTCAGTCTGGAAATTCTAATCTGAAAATTTTACTCTTTTGAATCAGATGCTCAGTTTTTACTTTTCTCATAGATCTTTTTCTCATAAATTTATAATTTATCCGGGTTTTCTGTCCCATAATATTAAATTCTGTATGAAATAATGTAGAATTTATGAGATAAGAAAAATTCACGAGCTGCAAGTTAAAAGCAATATTGAATAAATGCAAGCTCAGTTATAGACATAAAAATAACAGAACCTTTTCATATTTCAGAGGAACAAATAGTCTTTAATGGACATAATAAGAAATAAATAAGAATCAAGGAGAGCCGGGTGTGGTGGCGCACACCTGTAATCCCTGCACTTGGGAGGTTGAGGCAGGAGGATCACTGCAAGTTCGAGACCAGCCTAGGCTACAAAGTGAGCTTAAGGCCAGCCTGAACTGCAGAGCGAGACCTTGTCTCAAAAAGAAAAAAAAAAAAAAAAAAAAAGAATCAAGGAGAAACACGAATTGATGCTATACATGATAAGCCTGGCAGGGTAAGAGCACAAGCTTCAGAAAATATGAAGTTTACTAAGTTTCATACCTGGACTATTGTCTCTTTTATAGTTGTCGCTATACTTATTTCTGGAGACACATTTATAATACACTTCTTAACATCCCCATGTTAAAATTTTTCTATTATTTTTTATTATTTAAATAGTACCTGAAATTTACCCTAATGACAAGAAAATCTTGAGGCAAAAAGTCATCAGATTAAGCAGTTTTAGGATCATTGTTATTCTGAAGCCAACATGAAATAAATTAGTCTTTTAAGTAGGAGATATACATGTACAGGCATTTATATACATAGACATGTATGTAGACAAATATTTGTGATTTTGTAGTTCTAAAAGCAATATAAAACTAACGTGATGTGTATTCCACTGAAACTATAGATTAATTAGAGTTGTAAATGGTTTTCATAAATTGTTAAGTTTACCTGAAACATAAATTTTGAGTCTAAGGAAATGTATTGAAATAGGTGTGCAATTAGATATTTTTAAAAAGTATGAGTTGTGGGAAAAGAGAGGGGAAAAAATGAGAAATTTTGTATGTACGTATATGCAGGATAGTTAACATGGCTGTTCTACTGTCTTGTATTTCTTTGCTGAAAGAAACTGTCAATGAGTCCTTGGTTGATCAGCTTTGCATGTCTATATCTGTTTTCATGAGAAACCACTTTGAAGATATCAATATGTAATACAACAAGCATTGTTAATTCCCTACCACTTTGTAACTCCGTACTGTCTGTACTGTTCTTTTGCTGTTTTGTAAAATGTTGTCTGTCTGTTAATGTTTTCCTCCTTTTATTTTTAAAATAAAAAAAATAAGAAGTATGAATTATAGAAATGCAACTAGTAATCTTAACACTATACACCATGATTATTTCAGACAGTTGAGTGCAAGCAGTATACAAATGAGAGAACTCTGATTTAATGGAGAAAAGCAATTAACATGATAGTATTTCTTGGACATCAGTGAGTTGTTTGGCCTAAAATAACATTAAAAGAATCACGTTTTTAAAAGTTTACTAGTTGCGGGAACCCATAACATGTGAATTTTTGCCTTTTTCTTTATTTTAAATTTCAAATGGCTCTTCTGCAATATTTAACTGAGTTGTTTAATCCTCTGAGGATAAAAGTTCTTTGGAGGACTCTGCCACTCTATTGCCCTGTTGCCCTTTTAATTTCCTTTCACTTTGCTGAGCTTCTCTGCTGGCCTTAGGTAATATAGTAATTAAATTAGGAAAAAAACCAAATAGCTCTTGTACAAGGAAAAAAGTAAAGTACTTCTTTCACATGCTTGGTAATTACTCTGTTGGTCTTTTGAAAGTGTAAAATTATTTGATTTAACGATGTTGCCATTTTTGTTTTAGTGTTTTATGACTGTTATCTTTATAAAATCTCCAACTTATGATGGAAGCGCTGGAATTTTTATTCAGAGCTGCATTAAACTCTATAGGAAAAGATAACCAGCAGAATTCAAAGTAAATTTCAGCACTTTGTTTTTATATCCCAATAATTTGGTGTACTTTATTTTTGTAACAGGAAGCAGTTGAGTATTTTTTATGTTTTCATATAATCATAATTCAATTGGCCATCAATTCACCTTTAACCTCTATTGTAAATGGTTTCCATAGAGTTCATGTTTTCATGGCCTAGGGGAAATTTTCATAACAAACGAAGGAAAATTAAAAAGTTCAAAATTAATTGTCCTGGAAAAAACCCCAACTATGTTAGAATATCATTTAAGTATTAGGAAATATAAAGTACCTTTAATAACAAACAAATGCAATCTTAAAGCATTACTTCATGAGCAGTAGAAAATATTCACAGGCAAAATGAATTCATGGAAAAAGTCATCCTATTACTGATGGTCAAATTTTTAACTTTTTAGGATACTAGTCTGCTGTTAAAATAAGCAGATGACAAGCACTGTGATGAATTTCGTACCCCAGATTGTGTGTATATAAATCGTGCAGAGAGATGAGGAAGAGGATGGGATAAGACTTATTAACAGGCAGACAGGCCTAGGAGGCCTGAAATTGGGATTTCTGCAGGCCTTTTGGCATACTTTGCTTTCTGTTGTACAAGGTGGCAACATCTTGATAGCTGGCTCTTTATGATCTTATTGTTCTAACAAGACAGTTGCAGAAGTAAGAAGGCTCATTCACTTCAGTAGAACGACCACTTTGTGCATAAGTAGAGAATATTTTCTTACTCAGTAAAACTGCCAAAGTGTAAGGCGTATAATAGCAGAGACTTAGTTTGCTGTGTTTACTGCAGTATCCACGGTACCTACAAACAGGCACTGAGGTGGAGAAGGTGATTACCAAATAGTTGGTAATGAGGAAATGTAGACTTTATTGCATCAAACTGGAGGTGTGGAGAGTTTTACTTCTTTTGCAAATTTCTGCAATTAGTGGTACCCAGCAGAATAAAGTCCAGGGTCTGTCTTCCCTATTGAACCTTAGGGACTTTTCTCTCAGTTTCCTGGTGCTGGTCATTTATCGGTTAGAGGTTCTTATGAGCTGCCCTGAGGGGACAGTGCATGACTCATGCCTTCTGTATAATTCTGTGTTGTTTATAAGGCACAAACTCTGTATTTATACTTACATCTCATTCTTCAAAGTGAGACCTTTGTTCTTTTGCCTCCTCTAGTTTTGTGAATTACCAGAATCTATGACTCCTTAATATTAGGGAAAAGCCCCAGAGTTAATGAATGGAAAAATAATATTCTTTGAACTCAAACTAGTTCAGATGACTTCAGAGTCAAAGGGCACTGTGGTCATAGGCCTTGTAGAGTAATTTCAAATGAAGACCCTATGTCTTTAAACATAGGATTGCAACATAAGAACTGATACATTTCTTTGAGGGAGTATCCATCAAACACTAATGTTAGGCTCTCTGTGGTCTAGAATCTCAGTTTAGTGGCTTGACTGACATACGCAGAGAACACTAACACATTGGTCAAGTGTGTTCGAGTATTTAAAAAATGCCAAAGATATGACAGTGAACATGCTTAGAAACGTCACTGAGAGCTACATGGAGGGTGCAATGGTTGAACATGCTATTAAAAAGATATGGAATTTTGCAGAACTAGGCTGTATTACTTTGAGAATATAGTGGAAAGGAGTCCTGCAGGCAGGAGGAAGGGTGTATTCCACAATACGGAAGCTTGAGATTATGGAGTTCATTAGGGAAGATGTAACGTTGTTGACATGGCTGGAATATAGATTGCATAAAAGAGTGGTAAACAGAAAATTGAAACTGACATTTAAAAGTGCGTTTGTGCTAAGCAAAGCAGGAAGTGAGGGGGAGCCTCAGTCAACTCTGAGCGTGGAAGTGACAGTGTGATATATGTAATATAGTCCCAAACTCTGGCAAGGGTTTGACATAATAAAATGGGTTGGGAGGCGGGTGGCTAGGTGCAGAACTTGGAGGCTTTCTTTTCACTTATTTATTCTTAATAAATTCAAGCAAATCTTGGATAAACTGCCAATAAGAATACTGCTAATAGTAATAACAAATAAAAGCCAAACACCAGCAAACACTTTAGACTTTAACATGCAAAGTTTCATTTATTCTTGCATCCATCCTGTGATTTACTATTATTATCCCCACTTTACAGATGAGCACATTTAAGTCAGGACAAGCTAATGCACTTGCCCCACATTACCACACTGGGGAAGGCAGAGTTCAAGAAGGGTGATGCCAAAATCTGAAGTCCCACGCCTATTCCTCAGGGTGCATGCAGCCTCTCTGAATTTATCCTGTCTGTCCTTGCTACACAAAAGTATAAGCTCCTTCCCAAATCACACTCAGTCAGTCCTGGTCCTCCTCTGAGATGCTGTGAACCCAGATCTGCCTTCTCAGGTTCTTCTGCCCTGGGTGCCCACCTGCAGGTCTAGGTAGGCCCAGGCCTCTTGGCAGCCCTCCCTTGGCTCTGGCTAAATAACCACCCTGTTACTGAACAGCAGCTTACCTGGAGAGCTGTCAGGCTTCGAATGGCTATTCTGACCTGCATGCTGAAACTATCATGTTTCATATGCTTACCTATATTAAGATGTAATTATCAAGCAGGGTATCATAGTGTACATCTTTACAGCCACTCAGGAAACTGAAGCAGGAGGACTCCAAGTTCAAGACCAGCCTGGACAATTTAGCAGCACCCTATCTATAAATAAATGAATAAACAAATAGATGGATAGTGAGATAGACAGCTGGGGCTATAGCACTTGCCACCCTATTTCAATCCCCAGTACCAATAAAATAAAAATTATTAGTTCATAGATGTTAAAAATAATAATTGAAATGGTTCTCACCACCCTTGCCTTCCCACCATTACAGAAAAAAGATAGAACAAAGGGAATTCCTGATTGGCATCATACAAGAAATTACTAAGCACCTAACATTATTAAGCTATTACATTAGTTGTTAATCTAGAACATTTTTCACTAGCTCGGAAGAGCAAATTTTACAGGAAATAATCAGAGTAAAAACTTTGTTATGAGACCAACAATACAAATAAATTCTAAATTCTGACCATACTTCAGATCTCAGGCATAACACGAAGCAGCCTTTACAGATCCCTCAAGCTAAGTCAATAATTTGGATTTTAGCTTCATTTTACCTTTATAGGACTCATCTGCCTACAATTAGTCAATTAATTGACTCCATTATGGTTGTTTACCTCTTTACCACATGAAAACTTTGTAAGGGTAGGAAACATTTTTTTAAAGTCTTAGACACAGCTGTAGCATCAAGTCAGTCCTGAGAGCAGAGCCTTACCTCTGGCAGGCTCTAACTGCAGTCTCCAGATACTTTAACTGCACATGATTTAAGTATTATTTCTGGAATATTTGATGCTTCGTATTTCTGCTCTGAATCACCAATAACCTCATTACATAGAACTGTAGATGTTAAGTGAAGAATCCTCAAAACCCCTTAAGAACTATGAATTGCATCTAAAAGAATTTGAAATTTCCTGTTGTTTTTGTGGTAGAGATTTTTGAATTGAATAAATACACATACTTGAAAACAATGCTGAGGACCTAATCTATGTTCAGGCCTTCTAGACTATGTAAATATTATATGGGATAATGTCTACCTTCAAACTTATTATAATTTGTATATGTCAGCCTAAACTTTTGCAATCTTTCCTCTTCTATTCTTTGGTAGCTCTGCGTTTTATTGGTACAGCCCCTGATATTTAAGAAGGCACAAAACACTTAGCACACTTGGCAGGAGACCTGAAATAATATTATAGACACTTAGAGTGGAACCTCAAGAACTAATCTGTCTAAGGTTTCCTAAAAGGTCAAAGGAAATCAAACATTATCTTTTCTTGTCTATCCCCATTACAATTCATGGTTTACGGAAAGTGTCTCCTATGTTTCTTCCACGTTATCATGCTTCAGTTACATGCACAGACATGCATAAACACACACACACACACACACACACACAGGTGCACAAGCATCCAGCCTAGCCTAGTTCACACATCTACGAGGACCATACAGTGTCTTCTCATTTCATAGAATATGAACCTCTTTGAACTGGGAAGCGTCACAGCAAGGAAGTCAAGCCAATATCAATCCATTTGGTTTCTTGCTTATTCTTAGTCTAATGAATGCTTTTACCTTTACCCTTATTTCATCATCATTCTTTTCCGTCTGAGGAAAGCAGTCACGGAAATTATTATTTAAATTTGGTTCCACCTGAGTCTAAACTGTATTTTCATTCATGCCTTTCTTCTCCTCTGACAGACAGTGGAAGGGGAGGGTTGTTGAGCAAGGACCATAACCCGTGGCCTGGTAAAAGCCATGGTACAGCCAGGCTTTTCCTGAGTTCCAGAAAGGAAACGTTGCTGACAAGGGAAGGCATACTGAAAAGGCAGCTCTGGGTTAGGGAGCCTCCTGTTCTGTGGTGTTGGCACAAGAGGGGGCATGAGGTTGATTTTGCTTTTAAAAGAGGTGGCCTTCTCTTCTGCCAGGATGCTTCCAAGGGCTGAGATAGAATGAAAGTACTAAAAGGAAGTGACAGCGACGACTACAGCCTCAGCTGGCAGGACTTCAAAACATTTCAGAGGCTAGTGTTCCAAAGAGATATTGCGATTCGCTGGAGCAAGAGCTGTACAAATAGACTTAGCGCTGCCCTGCAGGAGGCAAAATCAGTCCGAGGAATAGGAAATGAACGAAAACAGCAATACCAACAACAGAAACCTCTTGTCAATAAACTGTTGCACAACACAACCGGACTACAGAATGGTAAGACCGCAAAATCCTCAAAATCGGAAAAAGCATGTCTGGGAGGCGCGGAGAGCGTTGGCGGGATTCCTGTCTGGTGCTGCAGGTGCCCCTCGCGGTGAGACAGCCGCGCTAGCGCTTGCACTGTGCTTCACCGGTTGTTTGTTTTCATTGAAGAAAGTATCCCATGCGTCCCGATTCTGTTCATTGGAGCTACAGAAGCCTCCATGGGGGACTGTTTCAATTTCTAAAAGCTGCCATCATCTCCCGTCTTTGTCTTCCCTTTACCCAGATAAACATCCTCGATTTGCTTCATGCTTCACTGCCTTACCTGGTGATCAGAACCACGGTGTTGCTATCTCTCTGAAAAATGCTTCTGGGAAACAAACAGCTATGATTTCACAGGTCTGATTATCTCTCTGAGGTGTGTATGGGATACTATGCTTTTACTATGGAATCTTACAGTTTTATTACTTAAACAAAACCTATTGTCAGGTAGGCCTGGTGACACATGCCTGCAATCCCAGCACTTGGGAGACTGAGGCAGGAGGATTGCATATTGAGGCCAGCCTGGTCTACATAGCAAATTTAAGGCAAGCCTAGGTTACATGGTGAGACCCTCTCTCAAAAAGCAAAAATGAAACAAAAAAGTTTTGTTGTACTTTAGATACAGATGAGTTTAAAGTCAAAGACCTTTTATAATCTTTGAAAATATAAATTATCTCCAAAATTAAAGTATTGTAGCACCTGCTTGTAAACTGATGTCTTTATATTCAGACCATTACATTTCTGTTAAACTTCATTTTTCTCATTCTATGAGATTTTGAATTTTGATTTTTAAATGAAGCAATAAATACAATATTTACAAATTTTAATAAATACATAATATCTCTACATATTTACTGGCTTGATATATTACAACAAGGTAATTTCAGTACATGAATACAATATATAATGATCTAACCAAGGTAATTAGCATTTCCATTCCAGCAAATTACTCTAGAATTTATCATTCTGCACTGGGGGCCTTTGGAGTCTTCTATTTGTTTTGAAATAAATCATAAATTGTTGTAGACTATAGTTTTGCTGCTGTACTGTAGACACCTAAACTGCTTCCTCATTTCTAAGTGTAGTTTGGTACCTGTTATCTGACCTCTATTTGCCTTGTCTGTACCTTCCTAGTTGCTAGTAACTGCTATTCTATTCTTTGCTTCTAGCAGATCAACTTTGTCAGTTTCCTCAAATGTGTGAGAACATGTATTTGTCTTATGATGTGTGGCTTATTTCACTTAATATCGTGACCTCCAGTCCTATCAAGTTGTTACACATAACCTGATTTCATTCACTTTTATAGCCAAATAAATATGTTCAGTGTATATGTTATGATTTGTGTCTGCATGTCCCCCTAAATCCTCATGCATTCATGGGGCAGGATTCTAGATTTTTGATTGATCCATAGTCCAGTGCTGGGATTATAGGTGTGAGTGCTACTCTCACCCTAGGGTGGGGTAGTTTGCATACAATGTAAGGGAGGGAAAGAGGTTGCTTGTTTCCTCTGCTCCTTCATTTTGCTCTTGCTGCTTTTGCTGTTTTGCATTGTCATGTACTGTTGCCCTTTACCATGTGCCATCCTGCTTTGGAGCCAGCCAAGTATGGACTGAAATCTCCACAAACTGTGAGCTAAATAAACCTTCTTCCTTTAATTTTGGGCACTGGGTATTTTGTCCCAGCAATGAGAGAAAAGTAACCAAGAAAGTATATATGTGCCAAATTTTCAGAATTCATTTACCTGTTGACAGACAGCTTGCTTGATTTTGTATTTTGGCTGTGCTAAATAGTGTTGCAATAAACATTAGAATGCAAATATTAATCTGATGTAATGATTTCATTTGCTTCGAATACATACCCAGGAGTGAGATGACTGGATCATACAATAGTTCTATTTTAAGTTTTCTGAGGAACATCTGTACAGGTCTCCATAATGGCTGCACTAATTTACATTTCCACTCCATTTCCTCAGGAGCATTTGTTATTTATTGTCTTTTTGATATTATTCTAACTGGGGTTGGATGATATCTCACTGTGGTTTTGATTTGTATTTCCCTGCTCATTAGTGATATAAATATTTTGTCATATGCTTTTTGGACATTTGTATTTCTCCTTTTGAGAAACATCTCTTTAAGTTATTTGCCTGTTTTAAAAATTGAATCATTATCATTTTTCCACATTGAATTCCTTGTCTATTCTAGTTGTTAATCCCTGGCTGGGGGAGTAGCTTGCAAATATTTTCTCCCATTCTTCTGGCCATCTCTTCACCTGCTGATTGCTTCCTTTGTTATGCAGAAACTTCTTGTTTGGTTCAATCTCACCTCTCTACTTTTGCTTTTGTTTCCTGTGTGTAGGGGTGTTAGCCAAAATTGATATTAATACTTTAAAAGTGTTTTTGTCTGTGTTTTCTTCAAGTAGTCTCTTAGTCTTAGGTCTTACAGTTAGGTTTTTGCTCCATGTGGAATTGATTTTTGTAAATGAGGAGAGATAGTAGCCTGGTTTGCTTCTCCACATAGATATCCAGATTTCCTGGCACCATTTATTGAAGAGACCGTCTTTTCTCCAGAGTTAAGTTCTTGGCACTTGTATTGCAAATCAGTTCGCTGCAAGCATGTAGATAAATTTTTGGCCTTCTGGTCTGTCCTTTGTGGTTATTATTTTTTCTTAAGATGGTGCTGTACAGTTTTGGTTACTGTAGCTTTGTAGAATATTTTGAAGTCAGATATTATCTCCATCTTTGTTGTTTTTGCTCAGGATTACTTTGGCAATTTAGGTCTTTTCTGGTTTCATTTAAGTACTATGATTTTTCTATTTCTGTGAAGATTGTCCTTGATATTTTGATGGGGATTTCATTGAACCTATAAACCATTTGGGGTACTTATGGACATTTAAAAAAGTCTAATTTGGTCAACTTATGAACATGGGAGTTCTTTCTATTTTTTTGTGGTGTATGTGTCTTCTGAAGTCTTTCATAAACACCTTATAATTTTCACTGTAGACATAATTAATTTCTTTGGTTAAATTTATTCCTAGATATTTTCCCTTTTTGGAGCTATTGTGAATGGACCATTTATTGGGAACAAACCATTTACTAACTCCCTTCTACATGATAGATGTTGTGCTTTGAGAAACACAAACAAAATCTAATGTAAGGCTTATAAGCAAATAAAGAGGTATAATAAAGCATGTGGCAAATAGAAAGACACTTGTGAAGCCAATGGTTTTAAAAATATTAGCTAATGATAATATTTGTATTGAGTCCTAAAACAGAGGTAGGAGATATTTTTTTCAAGACAGTGGCATGATATTATTATAAACAGATGTGTAAATATTTCAAATGTACAAATGTGAAATAGAAATTTCTGATAAAATAAGCATTAAAATAGTCACTGAATCAAGAAACTGCTCAAAAGGAAGGAACAACTGGGATGGAGGAAAGGAGAAATGAAGGAAGAGAAAAAATATATATACAAGACAGCTAAGATGATTGTACTATTAATTTCTATTAGTCCATTGAAAAGAATGGTTAGTGCTTATATTGTTTGACCTGTTTTGCATGCCTGTATGTGGTAATCTGAGCAACTACTTTGAACATAACAATATGCGAAATATAATAACTGTTGTAATATATGCAATATAATAACCATTGTTAATGGTTTGAAATTCTTCATCATTTTTATTAGTTTTTTTTTTTTTTTTCTTTTTGAGACAGGGTCTCACTATGAAGTTCTGGCTGGCGTTGAACTCACTTTGTAGCTCAGATTAGTCTCAAACTCTCAATGATCCTCCTGCCTCAGCCTCCCAAGTTCTGGGATTACAGGCATGCACCACCATGCCTGGCTGTTTTTATTTTTTAAAATTCTCTTTAAATAAAAATATTTTAAAAAGTAGTCCCTGAAGTTATCAAGTTCATGAGTAAGTTTAAGAGCAACTTCACTAGCATGGTGGGTGCAATAGACAGATTTCAATGTGACAGTAGGAAGAGTAAGGAAAATAGACAACTAAGAAAGTTTGGTTCTAAGGAAGCTTGGAGTTGGGAGTGACGATGGGGATTTAAGGTTGGAGATGACTGAGCTTGCTTACAGCTGAGAAGAAGCCAATGAGGAAAGTGGAAATATAGGGGCCAGAGAGTATGCCTGACAGAGAAAGGAGCAGTTAGCATTCGCTGCATAAGGAACCATTTCAATATTTTGTAGCTTGAATCAACATATTTGGTGTTGCTCACAGGTCTGCGTGTTGATCAGGCAGTTCTTTCAGTCTTTGCTGGCTGATCTTTGAGGTCACCTGGTGGATCACATTGGCTGAATGATGTAGAATGGCTCCATGGGGCGGGCAGTTTGCTCAGTATCATTTGAGACCAGGTTCTCTGTCTTTCTCCATCTCACTGCAACTTTTCAATTATTCACATGGTTATGGTCCTAGGGTTCCAAAGAGCAGCAAGAGAAGGCAAATTTTCATGGAAGTGCTCTTTTCAGAGCTCAGTTTGTGTCACATTTGGTGTTCTCTCAATGGCTGTGATGTCACATGGCCAATGCTAAATCACTGTGATGTGGTGGGGATACTGGGAAATAGGACCTGTTGAAGGTCACTGTGGGTGCTTTTTATCACAGCAGAACCAAGATATCTCTCCTATGAACAAAGGAGGCTTGCACAGAAGGAAGGGTATAGTGTATGCATGACTTGAAGAAGTTGACCCCATAAGTAGAAGGGCAGCAGGGTGAGGCAGTTCATTACTCGTCGTTTCTTCTTTCTCTCTGAAGTGCATGTGTGGGGAGCCAGCTCCTCATACAAATAGAGTAAAGCTATGAGAGGAGATTTATCTACAATCTTGAAATACTACAAAAGGGAGAGAAATGTAAAATATGATTGCCACAACATATTCAAAGTCCTTTGAAGATTTAAACTACAAAATTGTTATTGTAACCATGGTTTTTTTTTTTTTTTTCCTGAAGGGTGCAATGATTTGATTATAGAAATGGAGAAGATAGAAGATTAAGTGGATGTGAGGTTATAATTTTATGAGACAGGAGAGGGTTGCTGGTGTGGGCCATTATGGGTACACAGCAAAACTAGGAGGGGGAGACCTTACGTAATATATAGTTAAAGTTTTGGGCCATCTGAGTTCAAAGTGCAAGTGCTGTGGGACAAGAGGAATTAGAAAAGAGAAGTTCATGGTCACAGTGGGCTATTGGTGTTTGTGCTTCCAGAAACGAAGCAGTTCTGGGTTAGTTATAGAATGGGTTTACGGAAATGAGGTCAGGGTGAATGTCGTTAAAGAGAAAGGTTTATAGTGCATGCAAA
>NW_004955457.1:15457387-15580944 GCF_000276665.1 Chinchilla lanigera | reverse complement strand
CCTTGGCATGTCTTTTTCTGTTTTCTGTGACTATAAAACAACTTTCATGAACAGTTGCCATTTCACTTTTTTTCAAGAGGTTTTCCCTTTTATCAGAGTTTTACAAATACTGTCTTTGAATGGAATTCCTTCAGGCTTGAGTGTGCATGCCTTCAACCTCCTTGCTTGCTCTCTTTGCCTCTCTTCTGGCCAATGTAAGCTCTCCCTCATCCGCATTCATTTCTGTTGTGGTGCTTCTACTTCCAGCTTTTACATATGTCCTTTTGAAATCTGAGCTCACTTAAGAATTCTCTTGAAACTCGATGAATTTCTCTCAATGTCTTTCCATTTCTCCCACACCAAGCCTAGCTAGTTCTTGGGGCCACATTGCTGTCTAGAATCTTTGTTCCTGGACTGCTACCTACTTTTCTTCTGAATTTAACAAAAGAGAAAAGAAAGAAAATCTGTTCATAGACTCTAGGGTAGATAGAGTATGTTTTGTTTTGTTTTGATGAGTTAAAAACCAAAACCAATAATTAGTTTTTTTCTTAAGGTTTGTCAAAAAGCATGAACTTTGGAGACAGATCTAAATTTAATCATAGTTCTACCATTTACTATCTGGGAATATATGACTGAGACATTTTGAGTCTGAACTCTCATTTTTCAGATGTATGGAGGGATAAAACTGGTCTCATGAAAAGATCCTGAAATAATGTGTACCTTCTATGTCTAACACCCAGCACAAAATAGATACCTGTTAAATGTTTTTCTCTAACCTTGCTCCAAATCTTGATTGCTTATTTCTTACTAATCAGAATTAAATCCAGACATTTTGCTTTTATTATTCTGAGTTCAGCTTGTCAACATGACGAAGTTTAAAAAAATTGGAAATCTTTAATCTATGAAGACATGGGAGTACTCATTCTTTGTAGAAAAGAATGAAATATGTCATTAATGTTTATCCTTAAATTGATACTTGGAGATGCTATTGTGACCACTCCTACTGTGTATGCAAAAGCTAAAAAGAGCTCAAGGGACCCAGGAGCTGAAATATCTCTATGAGAGGGTCACACCTTATGAAATACTCTGTGCTTCTTGAAGGCTGAACATTGTCTATTGAAAACCACAGTTAAATTCAAGTACATTATGAGTTCCTGGACATTTTATCCATTATTGAGAATTCAATTATTATGTTTCACCTTAAAGAATAAGGATTTAGGGGCAGATGCGATTTCCAACTGATGTATTTTTGATAAGGAAAGAAGTGAAGGAAAACTCACAGGTATGTGATTTGTGTAATTGTAAGGTATAACATCTGAGTACGATTGCCATCACCTGTACTTCGAATTAAAATTTGAATAAGTTTTGGAGTCTCTAATAATAGACATACACTTTGAGGGTAAAGAAATAAGGTACATTTTGGCGAAGTATCAGGGGCCCTGGTCTTGGTCCTGAGTGGAGAAGTGAGAAATTCTCTCAAGAGGCTCTAAAATCTCACTTTTCTTTCACTCATATTAAACATCTATGAAGCTCTCAGTTGTCTGTCAAAGGTGGAGGAAATCTCACTGTAATAGTAAAATGTTTGCTTTGCTAATCTTCATGTGAAAATGGGATGTGCTATTAAGGAACATTAGACAATAAAACTGTGTCTTCACACAAGGATTTTAAAACAGTCCTTATTTTGGCAGGAACAAAAAGTAAAAGTGTTATGGATTTGGGCCAGTGTTTGAGTTGAAAACCAGTTTGGGTTACCTTGGTTGAGTTGCATCCTAATCTACAACTTCTTTTGTGGAAGGAGGCAAAAACACCAGTTTTTAGGGTTGCTGAGCAGGCTCTAACACATGGGTTTTGGGGTTCGACTGGGAATAATGGGCTGTGAAACAAGATCATTGGACCCACACATTTTCTCAAAAGCCCTCATGTTTAACATTTCTGATACATCCAAAGTGGTGATTGTCCATTTGGTCCCAGGGATTTCCTGGCAGAATTCAAAGAACAGCTATCATCTTTCATGAAGCAAGAAAGGTACCTCTGTAATAAATGGACTTAATAATAACTGTGCTTAGAAGAAGATATTTGTTGTCTTTCTGACCTGGTGGCCTGAGATGAGCATTTTTAAAGCAATACTGGGCCAAATATCTGATTTTGTTGAGACCTTCATATTTGAAAATCTTCAATTTCAGTGAAGGCAACATTCTAGCCGAAAATTAAAGTGAAGCAATGATGATAATTTGAATCATTTTTCTGCAACAAATTTGTTTCAAATTTGGGTAGGATAACTTGACTAAGAGAACTTTGAAAGGAACCTTGAAAAATTAGCAGAATTTGGATAGGTGGGTTCCAGAGACGTGGGAGGGGATAAGCAGGCGGGTTAGGTGAGTGAAGATCATAGGGACATAGGGACAGTGTGGGATGGCAGACCTCTGTAAGAGAGAGAAGTAGGGAGTGGTGTTGGGGATTTGAGAGGGCACAGCTGAATCCTGGAGACGGATAATGATAATAAAACTTATGGCTTCAGATCGATGCGTAAGAATAAATCGAATTAGCACATTTTCTTTAAGATTACTTTCATGAAGAAAATTATCATCGTTAGACCTCTTTAAACTTCATGTGTCTTGTGACATGCACATGAAGAAAAGAAAGTCTGGGGTCAGCCAAAATTTGAAGGCAAAAAAAAAATTATAGCCTATTTCTCTTCCAGTTATTGATTTTCCTAACTTGGAAATTGGTCTGTTCTACATAAACTATATTTAAAATTATTTTGGGCAAATTCAATTTTCATAGACTAATATACATTCCCAAGTCATGGTAGAGGAAGTATTTATGCAGCTATGCATTCTTGAGGGGTGTTTTAGCAGTACTGCTCCAGCTTGTTGGTTGAGACCTGTCTGCCTAAGGAAATTAATGTTACCCTTTTTAGGGGCTTAGCAGATGGGAACAGCAAATTTGATTTGAAGTCTGTGTTGCCCGTTATGACTTTTGCACTAAGCAAAGGTGGCTGATTATCCTGATTTTCTTTTTTCTGTCCTTATTTTTATTAGTCCATGTGTCCAGTACATGATTGTATTCCTCTTGGGGAGTCAGTGCACGGACACAACACATCTTACTTCTTTTTGTCTTCTTTCTCTCCTTCTCCTTCCCACATCCTCCATCTCCTGGTTCTCTTCCCTTTTGCAAAAGAGCCATCTCCCTGTTGTTCCTATGGTCTGTCTCTTATTTTGCTCTTTCGTTTATTTATACTATAGGTTTCCCCAGATAAGAGAAACCATGGGACATTTAAGCTGATTTATTTCACCTAATATCATGCTTCTCATGCTAAAAAGTGCCCAGAGGCAGGGACGATCCCTCTCTCCTGTGTTTCTCTGTGAGGTGCACTGCTGTCCACCGAGCTCTCTGCAACCTGAATGTGTTGTAGATTACAGTTGATGAAAGGTCCTGCTCTGTCGCCCCAACCCGAGCTTTGCTATTCAACCTATTGGCAGATGATAGCTGCTCCTCCTGCCAGATTAGTCAGCTGAGATGGAAACATCAATCTGAGATGTGTTCTTTCTGTCCTAAGAATAAAAATTAGAGAGGTGACATGATTGCCACACATCTCACTTATGTTTTAAAGTTCACGGCCACTGTCTTGGAAGCTCAGAATGAGGAGAAGGGTGAGAGAGAAGTATTTTGCATGTTAGAGTGTGGGAAGTACTTCATGGCTGAAAGAAACAAAAACAAATCGAAGCAAATCCTAGAGTCTTCTGAAAAAAAAGAAAGCCATGTCTTCCTTAGGGATAAAAAAATCATTGCCCTTTCAGTCACATAGCAATAGTTCATCTTATCTTGATAGAGGCCTATTTTTAGACATATTTCATCCAATTAAATATCCTTATGAGCACTTATTTATATAATTATGTATAAAATGGGTAACTTCATTTAGTAAATAAAACATTACTTACAAAGCCAAAATAGCACATCAAGGTTAGATACTATAGCGAATCATGTTCTGCTTTTTTTATCTTTTAGCTTTGATCCTGTGATAAACATTCTTATTCTTTTCTTGCATTTTTCTGTGAAACTTTTTTTTTCCTGTAGTACCAGGAATTGAACTCAGGACCTTGCTCTTGCCAGGCAGGTGCTTGTGCTGCTGAGGTATATCTCTGGCCCTCTCTGTGAAATTTGAGTTTAAAAGTGAATGTGCATGGGTTTTTAATTAGGAAGAGAATATTTTGCTGAAGGCATAGTGAACTGCTTGCCATCTATGCAAGCTCAGGCCAATATTAATGCATTTTAACACTGGTGATGGAAGAATGGAGGAAAAATAAATCCTAGTCAAGGAATGATATTTCTGTTGAAATATTTGTTAGTTTTAACCACCCATATTTGCTTCACTAAATTAGTATTTGTTTTTGAAAAGGTAAAGTCATGTCTCTAATATTATATGAGATGACTATCCATCAGAATTATATTTAATTCCATGATTAACCCGCTGACCCATGAAATAGATTTATAGCAAAATTGTTTTAAAAACTCAAGACCAGTGTGGTGGTCCACACCTGTTATCTTAGCTACTTGGGAAGCTAAGGCAGTAAGATTGGAAGTTTGAGATCAGCCTGGGAAATTTAATGAGAGAGATCTTATCTCAAAATAAAATTTATACAAAGACTGGAGATGTAACTCAATGGGAAGCCCTTGCCTGGCATGTGCGAGGAAATAGGTTCAATCCCCAGCCTAAAAATATCAAGAAATAAAGAAAAGGAAAAATGAAATTTCCATGCATCTCATCAGATTAGGAATGGTGAGATGAATTTACCAAGGGTGCAAAACTGGCAAAAATGGTCACTATACAAAGGGTAAAAATCAGGTTCATTCCATATACCCAACTTGGATTTTCATGGACTAAAGTTATTTGAGTTACTTTCCTTCTTCTACACATTTTCTACAACTTAAGGTCCCTTACACAGTTGTAAGAGTCTACTCAAAGTCCTAAAGTAACTATTTTCCATTCTATTAAAATGATATCCTATATTTTTTCTGCCTTTTAAAAAGTTTTATACAATTTTTTCTATCTGAGTTACAGAGGAAAATGTATATTCATTATTAATTTTTTTGTGTGTTTTTGAGACGGGGTTTTGCTATACAGCTCAAAGTGGCTTTGAACTCATTTTGTAGCCCAGGTTGGCCTCAAATTCATAGTGATCCTCCTGCCACAGCCTCCTGAGTGCTGGGATTATGGGCCTACACCACCATATCCAGCTCATCATTAATTCTTAAGGCAGAAGGAATTATAGTGATCAGAGCCTGAATGTCCACTCAGTATCCTTTGTTCAATACTGTATTTGTTTTATTATATCTGTATTTATATATCCCTTCTACTATACATTGGATATTTGTTGGCTACCAATAAAATAAAACAATCTATAATCTGAAAGCAAGCACTAGCAGAAGATGAAATAAAATGGGAGAGAGAAGGAGAAAGAGAATAAATGATTAAACATTTATGGCATGAGCACCAGCTACCTGCTGTAGTCAAAGAACAAAAGCAAGCATTGACCTTAAAGATTTTTTTTAGACTTGTATAGAAGAGAGATAGATCAGCCTATAGTAACAATAAAATATTATATGACAATCTGAAACATTTCTTTCTATGAAGAATTTTTTCACTGTGTATATTGGAGTGTGTAATGTCAAATAGTTGGAAATTTTGTTTCCTTTTCCGCATTTGAAATTATGTTGAAAGACATCGGAAAACATAATAATTTAATTAATAACACAATACCAAAGGCAAAACCATGTGAATGGCAGGTAGGATCTTGAGTGTTAAAAATAATCTTTAATTACTGAAAGATATTAACTTCTATGATTATTTATAGTTACAGGTATCCCTACTAGATTAGGAAATCTGGGCTCATTCTGATCTCGGAAATTGAGGAAGAGGATGACATTTTGATCAGTGTTGATCTCCAGTTCTTACCTTGGAATCTGACATATGGTACTTAGTTTTTTTTTCTAATTTTTATTTTTATACCACGTTTGCAGCATATAACAATTACGTTCCCTATGGGGACCTGATATGGGTATCTAACACATCTTATTTATTTTTTCATCTCTGTTCCCTCCCTGCCCTCACCTCTCCCTCCATCCCTTCTTGATCCCCTTCCCTTTGCCAAATGGCCTGTCTCCCTCTTTCTTATTATCTAGCTTTTATTTTGCTCTTTATTTATATTTTGGGTTTTTCATGTAAGAGAAACCTTGAGTCCTGATCAGCTACTTGTCACACACTTGTTTTCCACCAAGGCATCCTCATTTCACCCAGGAGCTAGGTCACGGTGTGTTCAGAGATGTGCCTGGCCCTGGGAGGTGCGTGATGGTTGCCCTGGGCCATGGCGAGTCCCTATCCCTCTTCCTAGGGCCTAGTTTTGTTGCGAAGGTTCTTTTCCTTTCTGGATAATGAGATGGGAAGGGAAGCATGCTGAGAGATCAGGGAGAGAGCATCCATCCTGACTGAAAGAAACAGGAGGGTCGCCCTATCCTTCCCTGCTTGGACACTGCTGGTGGGTTTGTGTTGAAGGAGCTATGGTAGCCGTTTAGTGAGCAAGAGGAGAGAGTTGAGGGAATTTCAGAAACAGGATCCGAAGCTATCTGTAGAGCTTTCATTATTGCAAATAACACCTGGTATTTAAGCCATTTTGAAAGAAATGTGAGACGGAGAGTACTTTAATGGAAAGAATTTTGGAGTTAATTATGATTTTAAAAAATGACCATGGAACTATTTTCCTTATCTGGTAGTTGCTCCCCAATGTGGAGACTCTAGGTCCGGTTTGAGACCAACAAAGCGGGAAGAGCAGGATTCCACACTGAGCTTTTGTGCCCTAACACGAATACATGGCTCAAATAAACAAGACCTAAAGCGTCTCCATCTGGTCATGTTTCTTCCTTCTTTTCTTGGAATCAAGTGGATGGGACCAGGTCTCAGTGCTGCAGCGGGCACTGGGAGGAAGGCCACAGGGGACTCTGCCTGCTGATGCTGTGGTTCTGGGTGCCTCGCCTGCCTCCTCTCATTTAACTGTATAAATACAGAGTCCTGCTCCATGGCTCTGCATGGTAGGTTGACAAGTGTTAGGCAGAAGACAAAGCTGAGGCACAGAGGTGTCCAGCATTTGCCCAAGGTCAAACAGGTGAAGAAGATAAAGTCAGGGCTTGAGTTGGCGTCCAGAGTCTGTGCTTCCTTCGAGTGCGTTATTCTGCTTTTCCCAAGGTCTTGACTCTCGATTGCCATTTACTCCCTCCCTTCCCACTGTGCTGTCTGTCATTCATTGACACCACCCTCACTCAAAGTATTCTTACCAAAACCAGGCAGTTTTCCTTTGTTTCTTTTGAAGTACTAGGATTTCAATTCAGGACCTTCACATTGAGCTATATCCCTAGCTCTTTATAAAATGTTTTATTTTATTTTATTTTAAAATTTTTATTCTATGGGAAAAAAGTAAAACAAAATTTTGTAACAAAATAATAGGTGAATAACAGCAGTTAATTCATTGAGTAATGTTATCTTTAAAGTAGTTATGCAGAGTACAAGATATGGGCATAAAAATTTCTCCAAACAATATTAACACAAAACTTTCTTTTCCATGAACTAAGAAAAAATAGTAGTATAACTGTTGTGGTTTGGGGTTTTTATTACAAGAGGAACAATATAATACAGGACACATTTTTATAAGATTATTTGTAATAGTCACCCGAAGAATCTTATACAAGAGAGTGCAGGAAATTGTCCACACACTAAAGACCAGCTGAAGGCCTGGATCCTATGATAGCGTTCTTCATGAGTCCAGCTGAAAATCTAGAGCTCATCATAGTACCTCCTATGAATTCAGCTGAAAGCCTAGAGCTCATAACAATATCTCATGCAGGCCTATTTCATGAATCTGTGCCTGGAAGGCCCAAAGGTCAGTGGTGGAAGCTAGAAAGTCTGTGCCAGCAGGATGAAGGATCTGTGCTAACAGGCTGAGGGATCTGCACTGGAGCTAGGAAGTGACATCAAAATAAGAAGCAGAGCTCTCCCAAAAGGTACCACAGCCATCCACAGTAGCAGTGAGGTCCTGAGTTCTTCGATGATCAGGACAGCTGAGTTCCCATCAGGAAAGCCAACGTGACAAACATTTCCATGATACTGAGCTGTGCACCATCTTCCCCTTCAAGGCCAGAATGTGATGCTCAGAGTGAGGACCAGAGCTCCTCCAAAGTGAACCAAAGCCATTCTCAGTGGCAACAAGGTCTTGAGCTTCTTGGAGGATGAAAACAGCCAAGTTCATCAAGAAAATCATCATGACAAGCTTCTCCATGAAAACCAATAGCTCCTTACAGCTTCTCTCTGCTTCCAACAGGATCTCAACAGCTTCTACAACCTCCCAACAGCCTTGCTTCTTCTCCAGTTCTGCCTCTTATGTTGCTGGCATGAGAGGTGGGCCTCCCACACCCAGAACAACACTTACTCAGTTCAGCAGGGTGTTACAAGTTGACCACCAGTTGCCAATCCACCACAATAACTGTCTTGTATTTGTTTTTTCCCTTTTCCTTTCCTTCCCTTCCCCTTTCCCTCATCCTAATTCCTTTTTCTTTTTGAACAATTTCTTCCTATTTCACAGTATTTATTGTACCTTTTGGATCTTATTTACTCTTTCACACCAGGGAGACAATATGATGTTTACATATGTGAGTTTGATTTATTTCACTTATGAGTATGCTCTTAAGTTGTATCTATTTATCTATAAAAGTCTCAGGTTTATTTTTTATGACTGAGTAGTACTCCCATTATATAAAAAGACCACATCTTTTTAATTCATTCCTCGGTTGATGGACATCTGGGTTGTTTCCAAGATTTAGCTATTATGGATTCTGCTGCTACAAACATGGGCACACATATATTGCTGTGGTATGATGTTTCATTTTTTTCTGAGAAGATACCAGAAAGAGAATTGCTGGGTTGAATGGGACCTCTGTTTTATTTTAACACAGGATTTCATTAGCCAAATTTTGGAGGCTACTCAAATTTGTGATTCTCCTGCCTCAGCCTCCCAGAGTGCTGAGATTACAGATATGTGCCACCATTCCTGGTTTAGTTTGTTGTTCTTGAGGTTTTTTTTTTTTTTAAATGGACTTTCTTCTTTGTTTAACATGATTTACATCTTCCTGCTTCAGTTTCCTTAACACTTCATTTTTCTGGATCTTTACTTGTTTCCTCCAATGTTGTACACTTATCCCCCTTTAACTTTAATTGAAAATGTAGCTTCTGTGGATTCATCAGCCTTTGAACTAGATAAAATAGATGTGTGAGACAGATGTGTTCTGTGCCTGTCACCAGCACCACAGGCTGGTGTTCCTGTCAGCATCTAAGCCAGTCCTGGGGTGGGATTGCCAAGGAAGACCAGATCCCAGCCTGCCCAGCTGCTTCCGAAGGCATGGTGGTACTGAGAGAGCCAGGTGCTGTCCTCAGGCACCTCTGCCTCAGGGGTTGGAAGCTCAGCAGTCGCAGGCCACAGCTGGTACCTGAAGGCTTATGGAAAGGGATCATTAGCACACCTGTGACTCTGCCATGGCTCAGGATGGGACAGTGGGAAGCCCTGGATACTGCAGAGCTGTGTATCCTGGAGATGAGCTCTAGCAGTGCATGTATGGGTAAGTGCTCAGGAGGAGGCCAGGTGATTCTGGAGTCCAAGTGTGAAATAAGGGGTGCCTGCAGTGGTGTGGTCCAGTAATAGTAACTTCAGGGCCATCAAGAGGCACAGACCTGATGGGCAACAAGGGAGGAATAGTAATGTGCTAGTGTGGAACCAGCACGGCTGAGAAATGATGGGCATCTTGGGGCAGGAGGAGGAAAAGACGAGGGAGAAGTGGCTCTGGGGGAAGAAGGGGAGCAAGCCTTGGTGTGAAGATGAGTTCAGGCCAGGGCAGCACACAAACGGAAGAGAGATGAGAGAATGATGTATAGTGAAGGGCTCAGGATTGCAGACAAGAGTTTACCAGTCATCTATGGGAAACAAAACTCTGAAACAACTGAGTACACAAAATTCTGGAATCAGACTATAAAAGAGGAAAAATGATAAGGGCAATGTTATGATTTGTGTCTGGATGTCCCTCTAAAGCCTCATCCAGTCATGGGGTGGGCTTCTAGAGTTTGTGATTGATCCATGATCGAATGATGGGATTATTGCTTTGCTCCCAATGCTTTGTATCTTCCTGTTTGTGTCTTTTGGAATGGTAATGTTTATCTTGTGCCATTGAATTTTGAAAGTGTTTAACTTTTCATTTGTACAGGGGCTCGTGGCTAAGAGTTTGCCTTAGGTCTTGGAGGACACTTGGGACTTCGTCTTTTCAGCAATGCTGAAACTGTTGGGACTTTTTAAAATGGACTTTCTTCTTTGTTTAACATGATTTACATCTTCCTGTTTCAGTTTCCTTAACACTTCATTTTTCTGGATCTTTACCTGCTTCCTCCAATGTTGTACACTTATCCCCCTTTAAGTTTAATTGAAAATGACTGTTGGGACTCTAACAGTCCAACTGTTAGAGATGGACTAAATGCCTTTTGCATAAAGGGATGTGCGCGTCTTTGGGGGGCCAGGGCCAGAATGTTATGGTTTGTGTCTAGATGTCCCCCCAAAGCCTCATGCAGTCATGGCGTGGGCTTCTAGAGTTTATGATTGACTCATGGTCCAGTGCTCCGATTATGGGTGTGAATGCTATACCTGCCTTGGGGCAGGTAGCTTGCATACAATATAAGAGAGGGAAAGAGGCTTGCTCTCTGCTGCCACTCCTCCCATTTTGTTCTTGTTGCTTTTGCTGTTTTCCACTGCCATGAACTGTTGCCCTCTGCCATATGCACTTTGCCTTGGAGCCAGCCAAGGATGGACTGAAACTTCCACAAACTGAGATAAATAAAACTTTCCTTCATTAACTTGGGTCATGGGTATGTTGTCTCAGCAACAAGAGAAAAGTCACTAAGACAGGCAGCTCTCACAGCATAGTTTTCAAACTGTGGCTCCCAGGTCTGCAGCACCAGTCTCCCGTGGCAGTAAGTTAGAAATGGAAGTTATCGCCTGGAGCCCTAACCAGAGGCTTGCAAATCAGGGCTCAGAAATCTGATTTTTTTATTGTTGTGCCTTAACAAGCCTTCCAAATTCTTCCCAGTCATTCAACTGCATGGTCAAATTTGCAACTCAGTGCCCCAGGTTTCTGTTCACATTCTGGATGCAGATCAGGGAAAGAGTCAACAAGGGAGTCCAGTGAACAATAGAGGGCAGAGTGCAAACCAGAAGAGAACAGGACAGTAAGGACAAATGAGTGTTAAGAAGACACGGACAAGTGAAGAAAGAGCAGCTGACTACAAAGTCAGAAGATTGGCTGATTTCTGGAATTATAGGGCAGAGCAGAGCCGTTGGTGCATCATGTACAGGCACTAGGTCCTATGGAGATTAAAGGGCAAGTAGTAAATGAACAGCCAGACACATTGTTATAAAATAATTTTTTTTGGTTCAAATAGAGATATCAAATAGAATAATAGCAGAAAGAGAAACCATTTAAAAGGAGTGTCATTCCCCACCCTTGCAATATAAGAGACACTTCTTGCTGGCCAAAGGAAGGAGCCGGGGTTGGGCAGCTGTGGAAGCAGATTCCTGCTTGGTTCATTCTGTCTGAAATCTATCTTTGCAAAATTTCATTTTTCTCTCTCTCCCTCTCTATCTCTCTCTCATCTCCATCTCCACCTCAATCTCCACCTCTATCTCCACCTCCATCTCCATCCCCATCTTCCTCTCTGTCTCTCTCTCTATTTGAGAAATATTTCTTGTTTACTCATTTGGTGATGTAGGGTTTGAAAACCACGCAGAGACTGAATTCTCAGGACAAGAGAAACACTCGAGTCCAAACAGCCCAGGAAAGTATCTTCCTATGACTACTGGATGAATTGTTCATTCATCATAACATTTTTCTGAAATATCCACTATCCTGGGCCTCTGGGCCTTAAAAAGTACAAAAGAGTTCTGCATGACTGATACTTACCTGACCAAATTAGCATAAACCCCACAACACATTGTAAATTTCACTTTTCTTTTAAAGTTAAGGTGGTTCAAAGGGATTTAGAAAATTCGCTGAAACGATAATCTGTTCTATAGAACTTTTACTTTATCTTTATTTTTTTTTGAAGCATTCTAATTTGTGTCTATACACAAAGTTCCTTATTACTATAAGATTTAGTTTTACATTTCTTTCAAAATTATTTTGAGCTTTTAAAAATGAAAATATTAAGGCAGATGAGGTAATATTTTCTTTATGCTCCCATCTTTTGTTCTTTGTAACCTGTTAATGCTATCATGTTTATATAACCTTTTATTCTCTGAAAGTTATTTTCAGTAATTTAATTTAGTTCTCTGATGTGTGATCCTTGGTGAGTTATCCGACATTTTCGTACATCAATTCTTTCACCAGAAAAATGGGTTTATAAATATGAACCCACTTCAAAGCCTTTCAAGGGTAATAGTAAAAATAACACATTAAAATATAATGGCTATTTTTACTCAACCAGGTAATTTCCTGAATAATCAGTACATAAAAAGAACACCATCCATCAGCATTTATAATTGAGGATATTATGATTAAAGGAACCACAGTGCCCTATTTAACTCTAATTGGAATTTAACTCCCTGTATTGAAAGCTCTCACCAATAGCTTAGCACATTTCCACTGATATACTGCAAGTCAAATCATTTCCTCTCAAACTTAATAAATACATATAATAAAAATATACATATATAGTATGTATATATAATATGTAGATATATAAATATAACTGAAGACATCCTGTCTTTCAATAGCTTCCTTACAAAACATCTATGAACATTATCTGAATTAATCTGAGCTAACAGAAGTAAAATTTGTGGCCTGTAAATCTTTATAAGAATGACAGTGAGGGTGGGAGCAAATGGGAGAAAATCGTTTGGCAGAATTGTACTCTCAAAAAGTAAGAAAGCAATTAGTGGGTGTTTGAGTCTTGGAATTCTCTTCTTAGAATCTTCTAATTCTCTACATGACAATCGTGGACAGAATTAGACACTTGTAGTGTATTCCTATTGAATAGTGGGAATTGAGATGTGTAGAAATAACTTTCATTTGTCTGTGAGAAAGAATGCAAGATTGTACATGTGTCTGTGAGAGAGAGACTGACTGACTGACTGATGAATGAATTTGTGGAGGAGAGAACCAAACAAGAGTTTTGGGGTGTGTTGGCCAGTTCTAGTGATTCTAATGGTGACCAGGTAGAACTTGTGATTTGCATTCCTGTGATAGCCATGATGTCTTATGAGGATATTTGAATTGTTCATATTCTGCTCTATCTGAATTTGGGTAATTTTATTTATGTGAGTTTTCCCCATGGCATTCTGCAAAAGCAGCTCTCTCTGAAATCTATCGATAAAGATGTTTCTGTATGGATTCAGGATTTTTCTCTTTTATTATAGATCTCAGGGATCCCTACTTCCAGACTTTTTTTTTTTTTTTTTTTTTACAAATGATATTGAAGCATAAAGTAGTTGTAACTCTGTGTCTTACTTCCAACCACTATAACAAAGTACCATAGATTGGATGGCTTATAAGTGTCAGAATTAGTTCTCATGGTGCTGGAGGCTGGTTGTCAGCAAGCAGGGCATTCTCGATGCTGGAGATCAGAATGCCAACCCTGCAGGGTTGTTGGGGCGGTTCTCTTCTGGTCGCAGGCTGTCATTTATTATTTGTTCATAAGTGGTACGATCTGTCTGGTGCTTCCTCCTCTAGGGGCCGATGTCCCATGCATGGGGCTCCTTGCTTTGATCCACTCACCTCCATAGGCTCCATGCGTTCCACCTCCTAATACCATATTTTGGGGTACGGATTTCACCATATATATTTTGTAGGAAATCAAATATTCAAATCATAGCAGATGTTTCCTCATCTTATGTTTTAAAAATTATTGTTTTACCAAATTTAACTTGGTTGTGGATATAAGACAGTAGAATTTCAGTTTGTATTCTTTAATCTACTTGATTTTTAAATATTAGGAACACATAATTTTTTTCTTCAGAATAAAATATGTAAATATTCTTCATATGCTGCCTATTCTTTGGAATTTTAGCTTTATCACTCTGGCTATGTCTGCAGAAAATGAATGGCTATTCATTACTTGCACCCCTGTTTATTATAGACAAGCGGATCTTTCCATTCAATTGCTTATTAAAGAATTATTTATCTTGTCATCTCTGTGCTACTAGACACATAAAATCATTCATGTCCAGATTTCTTTCTAATCCTTCTTTTATATTTTTCAGTTATAATTTTGTTTTTTTAATTCCTTCAATACAATTTCTTAGTACATTAAAGGCTTAGCATCTTTTTGATTTGTTTCTTTCTAGAAGATACATTATATCATGACTTAATTCAGGGGAACATGCGTCTGGGCTTGGTTGTATGTAGATAACTGGATCTGGCTAGCATACCCATCTTCACAACAATAACGTCAATCTACTTTTCTACTTGGCCATTGATGAAGTTTTGGGTGCAAACTTATATTTATCTAGGATGTCCTTTGAAAAGATTGCTTGGGCATAACTGTTTTATTTGTTTTCATATAAATTGTACTTCTTCCTGCTGGGAAAGATTAGCATGGTGAAAATTCAGCAAAATGAAGGAGAAAATGGATACTAGACCATATTTGTAACTGGCAGCTATAGAAAGGGCAACTCTGTCTTTTTGCAATATACATACAAAAAGTATATGTATGGTATCTTATTAAAACATATAGACTTCCTTAGGAATTGTCCTATAATCTTTCTAAATGGCCACAAGGACATTTATTTTCTTCTGTTTTAGTATGGAACACCTGACTTATGTCTTTAAATCAGTTTTCAGCTATATTTTTTTTCTAAAAGTACCATCCCATCTCTCTAATTTTCTCTCTTCTTTCTACTTTCCCATCAACGGGGATTTTTGTGTCTATGTAAGGCTTGGGCACTAGAATTTTACAATTTTTCCTTAGTGTTTCCAAACTCCAGAGGCTTTGAGTACCATGCTAGAGTCCAGTTCCTCCCTGTTTTCTGCTCCCTCTTCTTCACCTGCACTAACCCCAGCACCATGATGTACTCTTTCTGTTGCTGAGCTCATTCATCTATCACAACCACTTCAGTGCCTCTCTTCCCCCTTCCAGACCTCCCCAACTTTTAAAGAACAGCTGAACAGTCTTTACTTTGTACTCTTCTCTAGATCTCACCTAAATCCCTTTCTCTCACGAGCCTGCATTTATTGGCTATGTGACATAATTTTGTATGGAGGGTCCCTGTCATTTCCTGCCATTTAGTGTTACACTGGTAGAAGGTAGCAGAGGGCCTGGTACATTCCCAACCTTCGTTCCAAGTTGGCTGAGCAATTTCCAAACCCCTCATTTTTCTTTCTGAACATTTTGCTTTTCCTTGTCCTATTTAAAAATAACAGAAAAGGCTTTCCATTTCTAATTAATTTGTCCTGCTTCAGCCTTTAAAAGGACTTTACTTTTGTATACTTCCTAAAATGAACTTAAAGCTTTCTTTTCAAGTCCTTAGCAGAAAATATTTTGAATGATTTTGATCAGCATAATTTCACAAAACGTCAAAAAGACACGTCTATTTGTGGCTTTAGGTTGCATTCCCAGCTGTGCTTTCTGTCTCACCCTTCTCTGTCACTGTTGATCTCTTAAAATGATACTGTGCTGGGTAGAAGTGCACACTGCCTGATGGGCACGGCATCACAGGTGGAGTCCCAGTCTGTCACCCAACTAGCTCTGGAACCTTGGTCATGTTTCTTAACTTCTCTGACACTTGAGATATTCTTCTGAAATTGAAAATAATATCTACTCTAAAGAATTGATATGCACATCAAAGAAATAATATTAATATCACTAAGTACTAGCTATTATTTACCTATCTAGTAGAGGTGCAAATACTTTTGCACCAAAATCGGCATCATTTATATATTTTACTTTGAATAAGTGGTGGTTATTAACCATACTTACATTTGTGTTCGTAATTTTCATTTCGTGCACATCAATAGCATAATGTGTAGATGCCCCTAAGTTCCTAACTGTGCCTTTTTGTTGTTTAGTCATTAGAAAGATGGGCACCTAATACCTGGAAGCATTGCCAACATTTAGAAGTATTGGTAATTCTTATCGGAAATAACACTTGCAAACACTGGCATACAGAACTGGTATTTGTTTTTGTTAAAGGACAATGAAAATAAAAATAAAGCACTCGAGGAGACATAAGTCAGAGGCTTTGCAGAGTACAGAGAATCTTTGTTCTAATGCTATACAGGGGAAAAAGGACTCACTCCAGTGCCTGGTTTAATCTGCCTCTACATTCGTGTCAAAACAGCTTATATTCTTTGGCATGCTTGCAACAACTAAGTTCTGCTTATATTTCCTTTTTGCCACATACGTGTTATTTTTGTTAATTCTGTCTCTCAAGTTGGTCCTAAGTTAGTTGGCAATAGAAAAAAGAAAAGTAGTAAAAAAAATTAGTTTTATGTTTAATTGACCTATAACTACTACTCAGAAGGATATATAAGAAATCTCCTTCTCCTCTCATACCCCCATATATTCTCTCTCTCTGTCTCTCTCTCTCTCTCTCTCTCTCTCTCTCTCTCTCTCTTTCACACACACAATCATTTAAACTCTATTTCTTTTATGTTGTAATTGATGCATATCTAATACTGTCTTTTACTTCCAAACACAAGCTAATGTTGCATTAGAAGGATTTCCAAACCTGGGCAAATCAAAGAGTGATAGTAATTATTTAGTTCTCCAAAGATAACGGGTCTCCCATAAGTGCATGAGTTCAAGTTCTACCAAGGACGACAAAAGGGTACCCTGGACACACAGCCCACTCTTAAAACAAGAGTCGCTAGAAAAAGAGATGCTGAAGTTTAAAATAACAGCATGCAGATTTCTTTATAGAATTTAAAGAATGGAAAACACTTGCAAAAATATCAGCAGGCAGGGGCAGGAAGAACAAACGGTAACCAAATTGGTTCCTGTGACAAACCATAACATTTACTTTAAACCATCAGCGTGCTGCTCAGTAAAAGGCAGGCTACCACTCCTTTAATAGATCCCAGGCCTTGTTAAACTCACTGGTCTGCAGGAATCACCCAGGTCAAGAGCAGGTCAAAAAGTGAAAACCCATGTGAAAGTAAACTTTGAAATATCTGCTTTTGAAGAGCGCCAGCCGACTGTCTCCTCTATAGTAAATACACTTCCTTTTTGTGTACGATATTGTTCAATATACTGTACTTAAAATACACGCAGGTAGTATAAACGTCACTACGCTATTTTATACCCTTTCTGGTAAGTGCAGTTTCAGTCTTTTTCTGTCTTTGGCGAATCTCTTGTGTTTCTTAAAGCCTTAAAAGCACCCCAAGCTTAAAGAAAAAAGTTGTTAATTTGCTTTGAGTAGTTGTTCTATTTTGTTTTAAAATATCTATGCTCTATTTAAAACTAGAGCTGTGATTTCCTCATAGGTAGGATGAAAAACTGGACCACAACTCAGTGTGGAATTTATTCTCCTGGTAAACTGGGTATTAATCTGGCCTCCAATACACTTGCTCCAGATTTTGTTCAAGTGTAAGGTCATACTGTGAAGCTGTTTTTCATTTTGTTTTATATGTGTTAATATAATGCCTTATGAATTACCCTAGAGTTTTGTTCTGACAGCTAAAAAGCATAATCGTTTTTCCTTTCAAGGGGATTGAAAGCAAAGCAATTGACTCTATATTTGAAATGATTTATCTAAGATCCTTTCTCTCACATCTTGCCTTAATGTTTATAGAGAATATTCTTTGAGTTTTTACTGGTAGCATTGTATTTATCAAGCTCTTGGCCTGTTTCTCAAAATTGAGTCCATCTTAAGGTCTGATCTCTTAGAGTTTATTGTCCAAACTCCCTTCAGAGTTAATGGGCACCATACTTTCATTTTGATAGGGAAGAAATAGTCTCTTGAGATTTAAATCAGTGTTATCTTTGCAGGGAAAAAAAATCAGGTCTTTCTGCTCTCTTCCTAAGAAAGAAAAGAGGCACAATTTTTCATACATTTGAACAAAAGTTGAAACTCCTACGTACCTTGGCCATCAATGAGCAATATTAATTGTAAAAGACACAGTGGTAACTATGCCATAAGACCATGCATTTTCCTTATATAAATGTTATAGTCACTAAAGTAAAAGGATCTACACAATGGGTGCCAAGTGAGAGCCAGGATGATCTGATGGTGAGGGAGGTGGTAGTAATTACAGGACCTCGTAGCTGTGGAGCTCTCACCAGGTACTGGGAATGTTCCCAGTGCTGTACCTATTTTAATCATTGAATCCTCGCACCCTGACCAAACAGATACTGTTACTGTCTTCACAGGCCCCAGAGAGATTAATAATGACCAAAGTAACAGTGCTTGCAATCAAGCAGCCAGGTGCAAACCCAATAAAATTACTCCAAAGACTCTACTTCTAAAGACAATGCTAAGTGAAGTGAAATTGAAGAAAATTGAGATTTCAGAGGCAAAAGCAATCACTTACAGCTAGGGTTACCAAAGAAGGGTCTGTTCAGGTGATTGTGGAGGCTGAGAAGCTAACTATAGCTAGCAGCAGACCAGTGCTGGCAAAGGCTGCCTCTGTCACCCTGCTTCTCAGGCACTGTGCATACCAGACCAGCCACGCGGGGACAAAGTAGGGTCTGTATGGCTGCGTGTGGCATCAGCTGCACTCCCACTGATCTGGCAATGCATGTTAATGTTGCATTTGACACGGTGTTTGACTGGATGTAAACTTTTGAAAGCTTCCATAGAGCTTGAAGGCACATATGTATGCTCTGCTCAAACTTTCCTCTTCAGTAAAACTTTTTAAAAAATCTCGTACAACCCCAGGTACCCCATTCACTTTTCTGTCTCCTCTGCAGAATTCTAACTACAAAGACGTGGCTTCTCTCTGTTTATGAGTATTCACCCTTTAAAGTTCATTCATTCACTTCTTCCTATTTTATACTGTTCTGGGTCAAAGCCATAGTCATAAATTTTAACCCCAATTTTGGCTCTTTTATGTTTTTGATCACAGAGATTCATTTAGCCAGTAAGAGTTGAATAAGTTGATGATGTAAAGGAGGTGGATCAATAGAGGCAATTCAGCCTTTTTTTGTATGTATACAAACAAATAAGTGAAACAATAGTTGGCATTTTGGTAGAAAACTGTCTTTGAAATCAGGTACTTCTGTTTCCAAATCCCAGCTTTTTTGCCTTTGGTCCAATGACAAAATTAAAGTTATACTCTAAAGACTCAAGTTGTTAATGAGAATCTTTATGACATTCGCATGTTTATATATTACTTAATATGCAAACAGTGTCTTTGTGCAGGAAGAATTGACTGAGTTGTGTGGTGGCTCCAGATTTGAAGATTAAGTTAGGAAGCAAGAAGAGGGCAGCATTTCCATAAGAGAAATCACATGGCCAAGCTTACAGAGAAGAGACAAACTCTGTATTCCATGCAGCCATGTAAGAAGCTGGCCAGGTTGGTGAGAGCACCAAGCTGCTAGAGGCCAGGCACGTGATCCCCCAGTACTAATGGCCCCTGGCATCATTAATGCATGCTAGGGACATGGCAGGCACACTTGCATTTTTATGAATGTAAATGAATCATCCATTTAATGGCTTTTACAGAGGATGCAGGGCTTAATGAAAGTGGTATTTTAGGAAGATTTGATCATGCCAGGGTGCAGGCAGATTGGAAGAGGGTGGGGCTGTTGGCAGGAAGGTTAACTAGGAGGTTTCTCTGTGGCGCTCTGAAGATGCTGTGATGGTTATCTCCTCGAATCAGTGCAGACACTGTAGGAATGCAAGATGAAGAGACCAGGAGCCTGAGAGGCTCTAAGAGATGGCTAGGAGTTCAGACATGTCAACAATGAAAAAGTCAAAGAACCCAACAGGTTCCAGTCCAGTATTTTCCCCCTAAGTTTAGGCACCTTAACATTTAAAAAGGATTGCTCTAAAATATTTTAGTGACTGCTCCATAATGTGATTGTGCCATTACTGTTGTAAGATTTTGTGATGATATGAAAGGTTAACTGAACTGAGAATTTAGGGTTTAATATAAATAATGAGGTCTTCTAAATCTTATCAAGTCTTAAACCACATTGTTTAAATTGAATTTTATCATAACTATCTCTCCTTTAAGTAAATTACTTTCTGATGTGCTAGGGGGAAAATCCTTTCACATTAACCAGATGAAGTAATACCAGTTTGCTTTTGAAATTGTCTATTTTAGTATCTCCTCATTCCCTCTTTCTGAAAAGTGAAACCAAAAAGAAAAAAATCTTAGGACAATATAATTATATCTTTAATCATCTCAAAGGTGGAACTAAGATAATTCAAAGTAGAGCATTGGAATCTTTTTACAAATGAGCAGGGAGGGGATGTGTGCTACATTACTCAAGTTGATGTACTTGAAATTTGACCAGGAAAAAGTCACTTTCTCACTGGGGAAAACATTACTCATACTAGGGGGAAGCATAGTCCAGCTTCCCACTTTTAAAAGCTATAGGTGTCTCACTAATGCCAATGACACTAGGATAAGATTTTATCGTAGCAAATGGTGCCCCATCATTTTTAGAGCAACTCAGCTGCAGAGATAATGCTTCGGCACTGCATTGCTAATGAGAAATACTAAGAGACATAAAATAATTTAGATATGGCTATAACAGCAAATAGTTTCAAAGTGCTGATTTTTTCCTTTTAAGTGTTTCCTTTTCATTATTTTCCTCAGAGCTATAGCTTTAGAAATGTAACCTTCAGAATATAAATATAATCAATTAATTTCTGAATGAATGGTAATTTGTATTGTTTTACCGGCATGTCAAAAAAACCAAAGTTGTTACAGGGGAACCTTTTTATTAACATTATTTCCAAGTAAATTCATCTTGGGGTTATTTATTTACATTTACATGAAATCTTACATTTTGGACACGAGAGATGTTCAAATCATCTTGCAAACTATGTATCTGATGATGCAAATCAATAAATAATTAGAATTTTGGCATACTTTCTTTTTAAAGATGGTAAACATTTCAAGATGAAAGAAAATTATATGTGCTGAAGCAATAATTATTAAGAAGTAATGTGCTACCAGTCTTTACTAACTCAGTTTAATTGAAACTTTAAAAAAAAAATTGAGTGATGTTCAATTAAGAAATATTTTTGAAAATCTGTTCTTTTGAAGACTGTGAGCTTTATGTTACAGTCTTTTCACCATTTTCTAGGGGTAGAACCCTACTGACAATTTCTCTTAATCTGTGTTTAATTATTAATCATTCTGTTTGGCTTTACTATCTGGCAGTATTGTTAGGGCACTATATGGCCTTGTTCTACTTCATCAAGATGCTTACATTTTTATTTCTTACCTAGAGACTACATTTGGCCTCTTGGAGCACAGCCTGACAAATATGGCAGTGACTTGCAGAATAATTCGTTTTTCTTAATCTTTAGAACTAGAGATTCATAATTTAGAAAAACCAGTAGTTGTTCCCGTTCAGCCTGGATAACATCCTTTGTATTGAAAAATCACACTGGAGACTGTTTATTTACAAGGGTCTAAACATGCGTATCTTTATGGCTTTCTCCTGTCACAATGAATCACCAGCTATAAGTTGTCCTTTGTTGGTTTTGGTAAAAATCAAATGAAATCCAGCAGGAGATTTCAGAGTGCATTGTCCAAGAGTGTAAAAATGCCGTGTTGATGACAGATCATACTGTTTTTATTAAAGCTAAGAACATTGACTTTACTTTGCTTTTTGACCCTGGTACTCTACTGTCAAGGTGATTTTATTTCTACAAATTTTCCTTCTGCAGGCCTCATCAATGATTCACCATAAAACATTAGACAAATTCCCATCATCTGTGTATGATTAGAGCAGGCTCTGTTGTGCGGTTCTCTGCAACTCAAAAGATGTTTTCCAGCTTTGTCTAAAGAGGGATCAATTTGCTAATATTCTTCACTTGTACAATGCCTCTGTGTTTCAATCCTAAATTGTAAGTGATATTGGCTCAATATGAAGCATCCTGTTATGCAATTTAATAGCACTGGTTAAGAACTTTAGCTAAACTTCATTTATTTTTAAAAAGAAAAACCAAAGTATTTGCTAAATAATATTTTCTATTTGGGGAAGATATGTGGGATTATCTGGTCTTTTAAATGCATAAATATAGTGAGACAGTCAATTCTCAGAGTTATGATGTAGTATGTTTACAAAATGGTTTAGAAGTACCTTCAAAAGTGATTAGATAAAGTAGGTAATATATATAAGATTCTGAAGCTAATAGCACTGCTGTGTAACCAGCTGTTTGGGAAAGACCAGGCACTCTGACTTGCACTTTGTAATCTCACACTGGTTAATATCATGTCACTCCTGTGGTGTGGTATCCTTCTTTACTGTGACATAGTTACATACTGGACAGAAAACATGTAGTGCAAATTTTCAGTTGTTGTATGTTCTATAAGACCGCACAGCAACAAAAATAAATTACAGCCACCAACTGAGTGTCTCCTACCTGCTAGGCACTTTGCACACACTCTCAGTTAATATCAACTTAGAAATGTTGGTATGACGTTGATAAAACAGACACAGAATGGTTATGTAGCTTATCCAAAATTTCAGAACTAATGGGCAGATTAGGAACTTGAGCACAGACTTGTGAAGTTTTTCCTACTATACTGCACTTCTCTTTGGCAGACGAAAACAAAATAAACAAAATAAAATAAATTAGAAACCCAAGCAATTCAGCTCCTGAGTCTGTTCTTTCACTACTGTGATATGCTGTCACTCTGAAAAGTTTGGATCATATACATTCCTAGAAAGTTCTCTGTGGTTTTATCTTGACTAATAAATCATCTAAAAATATTGCATCACAGCATTTGGAGCACTAAGTCCCTAACCCATCATTTTTCAGCCACATTCCCTACTATGTTCTTCCAAATACTGTACACCTTAACCGTATGGACTTCACAGTAGTTCTCAACACACCTTTTCATTATTCTTATTAGGGGAAAATATTTGCCCCCACTCCTGGCTTCCATATGGAGAATTTCTAGTTTCACCGCATTATTGGTCTCCTTATGTCCCATACCTCCCCATCCCTGGAAAGATGGAATGACTCTTCTGATGAATGATTTTGGGAGTAATGCCTGAATATGATGCCACAGCTACATTTTTTTTTGTGTGTTTTTATCTGTTTTTTGTTTTTTTTTTCTGGTACCGGAAATCAAACTCATGACCTTGCACTTGCCAGGCAGGCGCTGTGCTGCTGAGCTAAATCCCCAACCCCATAGCTACATTCTTGAGTTGGGACTTGGCTGTTGAGTTTGGCCCCTTGCTGTGCCCAGAGACAGGTGCGGTGTGTTTTCTAGGTTTCCAGTAGCAGACACACTGGGTTCTTGAACTGAGCAGAATCCTTCAACTTGGCGTCTTTCAAAATAAAGTCCAAATGTTAGCTTCCATATTTTTTCATTATTTTATTTCTCAACTCATTTAGAACCTATGTGGAAAACGGAGGAAGGCTGTTTATTGAGGATTCTTTCAGATCCAAGAACATGATTTCTTTGAGTACTCTTCCTACCCAATATCTTTCTTACCTTCTCCAGTCTCTCCCTCCCCGGTTCCTTTTTAATATTCAAGACTTTCTTAAATGCCTTTGGTTCTTTCCTTTTACAATATCCACATATGACAGAATCTTTCCTTCCTTCCAACCTTCTGAGTACTTTATGGCTACCTCCTTAATAGCTACCTTAGTCCTTATCTTTTACCTAAATCATTCCCTTTACAAGTATGAAGCCTTACTACAGCATGTGCATTGTCTTATACTGAGGGTTATAACAGTGAACAATTCAACTTCTCTATGTCTCTTGAGCTGTGAACTCAGCAGAGTGGGTGTAGGTCTAAATGCAATGACAATAGGGACAATGGCATGTATGGCAAATAGTGTGCAGGGTGTTGTAGGCAGGGTCACATTGTAGAACTGTCTAACCTGCACCAAGGCATGGTCAAGGCAGCTGGGAAGGCTGCAGCCTGTGCTCAAAGGCCTCTTCTGAGCGTGTATGGTATTAGAAGTAACTTTTTGGATAAGGCTTGGAAATTCAGTAAGGACTTAAGAAAAAGTAGCAGGTGCAAAAAATTTAAAGTAGAACATATCAGGGATATTGGAATTGGACTGTATTCTCAGAGAACAGAACATCACACGATACACTACATACTTGTAGAAATGCACTGTTTTTCATTAAAATGACTTTTCTTAATCTTGACTTAGGAAGGCTCTAATAATAAAGATTATCATTTGCAGAATATTTGTAGCATGCTGAGCATTGTGTTAGCATTACACACACATTAGTTAATCTTTCCAATAACCTCATTATGGTACTGTTATCAAAATTTTAGAGATAATAAAACCAGATTCAGGTGTAGTAGATAACTTGGCAAATGTCATAAAACTAATAAGTGGCAGAGTGAGGGAGTTGGAAGTCATCTCACTCCAAAGTCCTCTCTCTATATATTACTGGTATTGCTGCACTGCTACTGATTGTCACCTCTAATCACTTTACTGTGTCCTGGCCTTATCCTAAGGGCTTTGTGCTCCTTATTTATTTAATCCTCATAACAACCCTAGGAAGTTGGTGGTATTATTTATTATCCTTCTTTTACAGAGAAAGACATTCAGACTGAAGGATGGTTAAAAAACTTGATGAAGTTGTCTTCGCCAGAGCTCCTTTCTTCTTTTTGACATTTTTAAAATTTTAAAGATAAAAGAATGAAAACATACTAACAAACACACAGACATTTACAAAACAACACGAAAACAATAAAAACAATACAGAATTTCAGACAAGGTGATAGGAAATTAACAGTGGTTGTTGTATTACATATTGTTATCTTCAAATTGGTTACTCAGATAAACAAATATAGGCATGTAGGATTGATCAAACAATTAAACATTAACTGTTCCTTTCAATAAAGCAATAGAAATCAGTAGTACAACTCTCTTTGCTATCCTGTGTATGCATATATACATATCTTTTCCCTTCTTTCTTTTCTCTTTTCCCTCATCCCAGTTGTTCTTTCCTTTTGAGCTCCTTTCTTAAGTATGACAAAAAATATTACAGTTATAATAAAGATTTTTCCTACATGCTAAGGATCTTGGAGGAATAAATGTTAAAAAAATGTGTAGAGTCCCAGCATAATTGTGATTATAGAGGCCAAGGAAAATTATGTTGGATAGATCTCATTATAAAAGTTAGTATTTATTTACATATGGATATTACTTAGGAAAAGTTTATATAAGTAACGTGTTGGAAGAAAACAGGTAGTCTTTGCTAAATAGTTTAGCTGATGTGGCAATGAAGTACAAACTATGGAAATAAGAGCAATTTTGAAAACGAAGGTATGAGAGGAGACACACATAAGAGGCAGTTTTGAGACTGATGATCAGATACTCTATTGATTTAGAGAGCTTCAGTTATACTTTCATTTCCTGGAAATAAGAGCTTCATGAGCAAAGAGATTCTATAATAGCAAAATGACTATTATAATGTTTCCTACCTTATCCTGAGCTTTAGCTGAAAACCTTGCTCTGTTTTTGTAATACTGCAGAACATTTAACATAGTGTAAGTTGCTGCTATTTACAAAAGTATATTTTATATCATTGTGAAATGTTTTTAAAAATGATAAAATATACATGTTTTCTACCAATGTTCAACTTTGTGTCTGTGTAAAACTCACTTTTATATATAGAATAACTCTTACCTTTCCAGTCCTAATGTAAATACACAATAGTTATGGTCTAACTTACTGAGCAGTAAATGCATGAATTATGCCATTTATTAAGTAGAATATAGGTCCACCCAGGAATTAAAAAGTTAAGTGTATTCAATATGCTTAGTATGTGTATCCTGTATCAAACAATAAAATATTCTTTCTGCTTCTCTCCACTCTTCAGCATCCGTTTATTGGAAGAATACCATGTGTTAGGCTCATTGTTGTAACCAGTTGAGTAGAAACACAAAGACACTCCCTAGAGAGAAGAATTGGTTGTTGAGTGCTCTTCAGCAAATGCCCACAAGCTCAGCATCTTAAAAAAAAAAACAGATATTTCAGATCTCATGGTCAAGTGTGAGGTTGGGTAGATGGGGCCTTGGTTTTGGATCTCCCCAAACTAAATCCAGGTTTGGCCGGGCCTGTGTTCACAGGAAGGGCTCAACATCCTCTTCCAAAGCCTCTGGTTGTTGGTAGAACCCTGATTCTGTGGCTGTGTGACTGAAGAAAGTCCCAGTTCTCCTGCCAGCCTCTGTTAGAGACCGCTGTCAGCACCAGGTGGCCCCTCCGTGCCTATGGACCCGAGAACAGAATCGTTCACTTTCTCAAAGCCAGAGAGGAGCCTCTTCTCTCTCCTGGAAATCCTGGACTTCCAAGGCTCACATATTTCATCATCCAAGTGAAAACAATATCATGCTCATGGATGTCACCACCCACCTTGTCAGAACTGTGTTTAAGAGTTTTAGAAATTGTAATTTCTACTTGAAAATAAAACTGGCTCTAAGCAAAACAAATTGTTCTCCTTAAAGCAACAGGGTCAATTTGTCAGTTTTTGCCTCTGAGATAGTGACCACCAAATGCTCTGTTCTGAATAAACACAGCCTGCCAGTTGTTCTCTAAGTAAAGATGGCATCCCTGGAAATATGTGACTGGCTCAGCGGGCACACAGAACGGCCACGTGCTTGACCACAGGGTTCTTTCAGAGAGTCAGCAAGGTCAGCAGCATTTGCATAATAATGCTAAAATGTTACTGGTCTTTTTTGTCCCACTATATTGATAGTCACGAGAACTGTCACTGGCATGACTGGCACCTTAGCATGAGTCAAAGGTGGCACTAAAGAATCCACGGTGTCCTGTTCACCACTACTAACTAGCAGCCAAAGAGAAAGGTGAGTCTCCCTTAAGAACTGGTCTAGCAGAGTCAGTTATATACTCAATACTGGCCTTTGAATGTAGCTATTTTATGTTTTTCAGTGAGCAAATAGGAGGGACACAAAGAACTTTCCTAATCTAAAATATATATGGCAGGCCCTTTTCCACTTTGTACTCTTGTTTTTCTCTAATGGGAGAAAGAAAACTTTAATTCATTTATGTACTTGCTATATATTATATTGTAATAATTTGGTTGTATACTTTAAAATATATACTTAAATTTTTGACCCACTTGGAGTTTAGTTTGCATTGTTGCATTAAGAATAATGTGTTATTTTCCCCAAAACTGATTTTTTTTTTTCAAAAATTCACTGCTGCAGAGGACTTTGTCTTATTTTACAGTAATTTAAAGATCCATAAAGTTGCTATTAAATTTAGGCATAGCAAAGAACAAAAATTCTTTCTACTGCTGTATTTGAAAGCAATCTGAAATTCTAAACAGAAAAAAATTCCTAAGCATACTTTTTAATCTCTTTAATCCATACAATTAAAGGCAGAATTGTGAAGTTGTAGCATACATTTGGTTATTCCAATTTTATTAATTATTTGAATCTCAAGAGACATTGTTTTATTAAAATTTTTATTAAAAATGTTCAGCACTTTGGTTAAAACTTTAAAACTTTTCAATCAATTTAAAAACTTTTGATAATATAGCCTAGATTTGAGAAACAATGGATCAATAGAAAGATAATCGAATTTGGAATGAAAAGATTTGGTTAATATTTGAGCTGTGCCTCTTAGAGGTTTAGAGTCATTAGGTAAGGCTTTTTGTTTGTTTTCAGCTTCTCCAAATTTCAAGGTCTTCCTTAACATGCAAGCCAAGTCTAATTATTACCTAGAGAGATATCTTGCCAGGTTTGGATAAGATAATAGAATGTACTTTGGTTTGTAGTAGGTGCTCAATAATTGCTAGTTCAGCCTACTATCATGACTATCACTTGGAGCAACATACCTCCAGGGTAATTCTTTCTGAATATCTAGAAATAAGGTCCCCTTTCAGTTAAGGAATTTTATGATAAATTTCCTGAAAAACTAAAGGTTGTCTGAGTACTGTAGCATAATTTGATTTATAATATTTTATATATTCTTTGATAGCGCTAGTTAGATATAAATAATTTATAAATGCTTTTGATTATCATTTTTCCATACATGTTAATAATATGCTTATTTATACTTCTGTGGAAAATAAACTTTTATCAAATTAAAAAAGTTTATGAAAATAAAATGAAAATGCTGAAAGATGACAAAAATATATGTTTTTAATTAAATAGTTTTTTATTTTTTTTTTTTTTTGGTACTGGGAATCGAACTCATGACCTTGCACTTGCCAGGCAGGCGCTTGCACCACTGAGCTATATCTGCGGCCCTAAACAGTTTTTTATTTTTTATTTATTTATTTTTCTTTTATTTTTTTCTAGTACTGGGAATCGAACTCACGACCTCGCGCCTGCCAGGCAGGCGCTGTGCCGTTGAGCTAAATTCCCAGCCCCCTAAACAATTTTTTAAATCCTACTGTGATACACTTTTTAAAAAAATACTGTTTTTCACTCATTTAATAAAACGCGTTTTCATTCAAGAATGAAATTTATTATATTTTATTTCATTCTTATTCCTTATCTCTTGAATGAATTTTATTTAGTATATTAAAAAACACTCCACATAAACAAGTAAGTTGACAAACATAAATTGCATAGGGTCTTATCCAATAGTCATATTTAATACAAAAAAATGTAACTGAATTTCACATGGATTTATCTGTTTAATAGGGATTGTGTGCCTCGAAAGTTCATTTCTTTCACCACAAATTTTGCTAACACAAACTAGAATAATAATTTTTTTTCAAAAGGTGGTATTATTTTTATTTAAAATAGAAAGTTACATTTGCTGTCTCTTAATAATACTAGCCTAGCAAGTTTTCTGAACTGCCACACTGTCAAATGGAGAGACACCCAGAGGCTGACAGCTGCATTTCTTTTCTTAAGGCAATGGATACTAGGCCAAACATTGCTAGTACACTTTGCACTGAAAGCCTTAGACCTATTAGGACAGGCAGAGTAACTTTGCTCACAGGTTGCCCTCAGAATAAGTCCTGAGTTTTAGGGCTAAGCCAAGCTGGCATGCAAAGGAGGTTGCTGTTGATCTTTTATACTAATTTTGGATTAATTGTGATCTGCAGCACTGCGTAAACATGCTATCCTAGTGCTTCAGCTTCTCCACAGCTAAACATTAATCCTCCTTAATGCTCTAAGTCAACTTTTAGTCCTTAGCAGAATTTACCTTAATCTCTGAGTAGTAAGTTAACTGATTTACAAAACATAATCCATGAGCCCAGAATCTTAAGGATGTGTGAACAGCAGCAACCTACCTTTACAGAGTGGACTGGACTGGATTCTTTCACCACATCATAGGCTGGGGAAGGAGATGACATCAAATTTAAGATTGGGGAATCCTGTGATTTTATTGTATTTTAGTAACACAATAGCTAAATTTAGTAGCTAAATTTAGGTTTATTGGAGATATTGGATAGTGTGTGTATGTATGTATGTGTGTGTGTTTACCATTTGTAATTGTGTAAGTATGACAAATAGGAGATTATTTTTTTGCTTCGTATTTTTTTCTCCTTAGGTCTTTGTAGCTAATGCAGTCCATCATCTGAATTAGCGACAGATCTTTTTCTCCATGCTTAGGTACCATTTTATTTCCTAATTCTTTAAACATGTGCATTATAATCACGGAAAACTGCCCTACACACTATATCTGGTTTTAGTCTTTCAAACTGGAGTATGACCATCAGTATTAGTGATGACAACCTCAGCTGGTTCTGTAATATAATTTGGTTTTGAAAATCATTCATAAAGCTTGTTTTTTAAATTTGAAACTCACTTGCCTATTGCGGTCAGCAAAGGTTATATTCTCTCTTCCCCCAAGCCAGCCAGCAGCACTTTTTTATGTTTGTGGTCTCATCCAGCCCACCTCACTCAGAGTTCTCTGGCTTCTTGCAGTCTTTCCTTCTTTATTATGATTTCTCTCAAATTACTAAAGTTACATTTACCAAATCTCCCCAAATTGATAGATAATATATATAGTTTGCAAATCTAGTTCTTCTTTACCAAACTCTGACTTGAGTTTCTCCAGAGAATTATAAATGCTCATACTGCTTCCCTTGTGTTTGCCAAGACTTTTGGAGCTTATTTGGGTCTTTGTACCATCTTCAGTATAACTGTTGAGACCCGCTTTGCTTATCCACATACAGGGCCAACCCAGCCGAACATGGAGGCAAACAGAATGAACAAGTGGCTCTATGACTTTGTAGCAGAGAACTTAATTATTTTTTCCTTGCATTTAGGTGATTGTTTCTGAGTGTGAGTGTTTCTTTTGGGTGATATGTGTCCTTCAGGGTGTTTGTGCATGTGTCACCTGCATGTGCTTGATTCAGTGACATCTTTATTGTGTACATTAAGGGGAAATGTGAAGCAGAAGGTGTGCGAGGTCCTATTCTGAAAGTTGATTGGGAACCGGGCCCCCGTGCAGGGATGTTATAGTTCAGTGTTGTCTTTGCAAAATGTACTGATAGGCTCACTGTGTCACATAGGAAAGGGAGGAAGAGCGATGCTAGAGAAAGGCAAACTCTTGCGAGTGGGCGGTGACAGGAAGCTAGCCAAGGGTTGGACCGTGGAGACTTGCAGTGACACTCTGTTGTCCCAGGGCAATTTAGGTGGCAAGTGTGTGAGGGAAGGGCTTGGGTATTCTACCAAGAGCCCCTGTTCAATGAAATGCAATTTTTGGTGCTTTCCCTTCAAACAACAGAGATACACCCTTAAAAGTGCACAACAGAGCCAGACTCTACTCCACTGGGATTCTCTTCAGCACTTGGTAAATCATGACACATGAGCCAGCCTCATGTGAGGGTGAGGGGGACATGGACCCAGGCAGAGAGGCAGCTGGGCCTCCCACCTGGGCCTGTTTGAACAGCCCGTATCCTGTCGAGGGAGGTCACGGTCCAGTGGCTCCAGTGGCTGAGGGCGGGGGTGAAACAGCGCGGACTGTGGCTGCCAGCTGGCAGCCTCAGGAGTGGACACTTGGCCGTTACCTTCCATGGATCACTTCCTTTGTGCCAAGCTGTGTTTTAGGCGCAGACCAAGATGCTCCCTCTCATGAGGCCTAGGCTCTGGTGGAGGATGGGAGTTGGGTAGAAAATCAATAACAAATGTGGCAAACAAGCAAGTGGCCTTATTTGTTGGGGAATAAGTGTGATGGAACAAAGAACAAAAACAGCAGGTTAGTGTGGAAGAGGGAGCCAGGTAGGAGTGAGGGGCACTTTTCAAATAGGTGGCCAGAGGCAGGCTAATTGAAAGACTGCAATTTGACTTTGGGGAGATCTTGAGGGAAGCAAGAGAATAAGTCATATAGATGTCTGGATGAAAAATGTTCCAGACAGGTGATGGTGAGCACCAGTGTCCTCCAGGGGGCATGTGCACCCGGGTGTCCCTGAGAGATGGAAAGGGAGCCAAGGAGGTGTGGGGCAGTGGGAGAGGCATGGAGTGGACTCAGAAGGGCTGAAATTTCCTCCCCCATGGAGCTCTTGGGCCCTGGCAAAAATTTTGACTTCTCATTCAAAGGGGACCCATTTTCAGGAAACGACTTATCTTCCTTGTGTTTATGAGAGGAACTGTGGCTTCTTTGTTGGAGATTGACTGTTCTGTTGTCATCGTTGAAGCAGAGAAAACTTTGGAAACTAATGCATGTTCCAGGCATGAGCAGGATGCTGTCATGAAGATATTAGACGTGCTTTACAGTCTACCAGAACGTTAATGTCTTTACATCCAGGACTTTAGAGACTGTGTGGAATACTATTTTCAGTGGTATGAATTTCATTTTTAAGTACTGTATGAACACCTGTTTGTAGTTCCTATAACAATCTGCTGTTGTTTTTCACCTTCCTGATTTATATATTATGATCTAAAATACCTATTTCATTTTAAATCTACCTCCTGGATTCCACAGGTCAGTGGTTCCTATAGTATTTTATAGCGGTGGTGGCTTAGGATTCTCAGGGAAAAGCTATCACACAGTAGCATTTTGACAGTCTGCATAGTATAATTGAAGCAAAAGTAACTTGGAGATGAGGAGTAAAGGGAAGATGAGAAATACAAATGCTATTGCAGTTAAGGTCTGAGAATAAAGTATGGGGAGTCTGAATACATAATAATGCATCCAAATGTGCCTTGTTTTAATAAGATACCATGCATAAAAATTTAAGTCTTCAAGGTAGAATTTGTAACTTGGCAAGAGAGAAATCAGGGCATCAAAAGCTCTTGCTTTGTGGGTGAAGACATTGCTGTCCAGAGGGGTGAGGTGTCACAGCTTTGTCTGCATCCCAGTTTCTCACTTGTGGAGAACTCTCCCTGTGCCATGCTGCTCGTGAATTAGAGGGGGGTGATTATGGGGCTGTAAAACTGTTCTCCTTTGGACAGCCAACTACCCTAGTGATTTTAAAATGTGTTATGGGCCATTAACTATACATTAAACCAATTGATGGCTATCAGAGTGTCTGCCAAGATCTTGCAAATATAGATGAATTACACATGAGTGAGAGGAATCTTTGAAATTATAATTTTTAGTAATTGGAACTTATGATTGAATTTATAAATTCCAATTAATGTGTACTTGGTAGCATAAAGCAGGATATTTCCCTATGGGTTTACAAAGGTTGGCCCTCATATGTTTTAAAAGCAAACCTGTGAGCATTGAAAACAGAGGACATACCTCCATGTTCCCTCTGCCCATGCAGTGCTGTGAGGTAGGAGCTTGAACTGATTGTTAAATTAAATTCATTTTAAAATACAGAGTCTCACTCACATGTGAGTCCAATGGAAGCCCTGTAAATGTATTTATATGTTATTTACAACTTGGTGAAGCCTTTTGCGAATGAATGTAAAAACTGGATAATTTTTATGGAATACAATTTATTGAATAATTAACAATTAAATAATAATTTATCCTGTGGTATTTGTTTGCTCTCCAAGTCACACACAGTATTCTTTGGTCCTTTGCTATTTGAAAGGGAAATGTCAACTTTTAATGGCTACAGACCTCTAAACCCAAACCTTTACATACATGTGCTTGTTCATTCTCATTTAGAGATCTGAGATAGACATTAGAAAGGGCTCAAGCAGCAAGGAGTAAAGAGAGACGTGGAAAGCTCCACTACTTCTTAACGCCCCTCCCTTTATGTGCCCTTACACTGTTATCAAGTCTTGGACATTTGAACAGAGAGAAGCAGCTCGGGGAAGCAGTTGAGAACACAGGCTTGGGAATGTGACGTCGAGACCTGGATTCCTGCTCTGCCACCTGTTCTTTGTAGAGCCACCCGCACTTAGTCCACTCTTTGTAAAACGGGTGTGGCAGCAGGAACTTCTTGCCTCATTGGGCTCTTGTGAATATATTAAGCCTTAAGACCTGCACACATCATAAACATTCACTACAAGTGTGAAAATCATAGCTGTATCTACTTCAAATATAATTATGTGTCATTTTATTTGAGGCAGGTAAGCCAAAGTGCAAAATAAGCCTTAAGTACATGATTTCAATCTCTGGCCACAAACTTAAAGTCATAAAAAGGTCATTGTCCTCTAATATCAAGGAAAGGAAAGTTGGAAAGTTGAATTGGAACAGGATGTACATGATTATTTGAAAGCTGCTCACATCCTATTGCATTTTCGTATGTTTTTCTAAAAGCCAAGAGCTTGGCTAGAAGGAACAGAAATACAGAAGTAGGGAGTGATTAAAACTTAGTTTATATCTGTTATTATACTATGTATATCTGTATATTTTACTCAGTATAATTATATATTATATACTATGCCAAGCATACACAATAGTGCATTTTAAAAATATGTACTTATATAATACAAAATAATATAAAGATAGCACAAAATGCAACATAGGTAACCAATTTAATCTCTAGGGTCACAATATTTTAAAGCCAACAACAGGGAGCTAAAGATGCATAATTCAAATCCATAATTTTCAAGATGTGAAAGATAAGGTGCAGTAGTGTTATGTGTCTTGTGCATGTTGGTAGGAAGATTATTTCCTTTCTCAGAGCTCCCTTCCATAGGTGGTACCTCCTCTGAGGTTCACTCCTGTTCTTCCTCCACCTGTCTCCTTGTGAGGTACAGGGGTACTGTGGTGCTTTCCTAAGACCACTGTCACAATGTCCACAAACTTCTAACAGAAATGTGTTCAAGTACAGCTCTGGAGGCTAAAAGTCCAATATCAAGGTGATGTCATGCTTTTCAGCTTCAGGTGGCTCTCAGCAGCTTTTGGCTTGTGGCTTCAGAACCCCAAACTCTACTCCTGTCTTCACTCCACATTCTCCTCCTCTCCTGTGTTTTCCTCTCCTTACTCTCACAAGGTCGCTGATCACTGGAATAATCCCTACTGCCCTTCCTCTCCCATAAAGATCCGGAGATCTTTACCTTGGTCATTTCTGCAAAGACCTTTTTTCCAAGTAAGGTCACACAGTTCTGGGGCTTAACACACAGGAAGGTCTTTTGGGGCCACCATCTACCCTCTACAAATAAGTCTGCTGTCCTCCAAGCTACTTCTGCTCACCTGGGTCCAGCAGTTCTCTGCATAACAGAGGTGGCCTGTTTTTCTCGTATCCTACTAGCACTTTCTTTACTACTTTCCTAGTTTCCACCAAGAAAATTGCTTCTGCTTTTCTGTCTTCTGTTCAGTCCCAAAGTGGATGTTATAGGTTTTAGGAATTTTTTGATTATTCACGGCCCTGCTATTTTTAGTGTAATATTATCACTACATTCCTGGGAAAATCAAGACACATAAAAATTTAACACAATGAATATTCTATTTGCTTAGAATGTTTAAAGCCACCAAATCATTCTCAGGTGGTTCTTGATTGGTCTCGCTGGAGGCCTCAGGTTCCTGTGGTCAGGTGGGAAGGCTGAGGTGAAATAACGTGAAACAGCAGAGCCACAAGTGGCTGGCACTGACGCTGCCCGTCTGCTTGACTTCTCTGTCTCCAAGTGTCCTCAGGGAGGCTGGTCTCTGTTTTTTTGCACAGTGATATCATTCAAAGATGGTAGGAGTGGAAATGTAGTGCAAGTTGAGGTCTGGGTTCGAAAGCCCAGCATTACTGCCAAGGCATTCTATTGGCTGATGCAAGTCACAAGATTACTGCAGCTACATTAGGTGGGGAAGTAGGAAGCCTCTTCTTTTCTCCTTTTAGGAGCTGCTTACCTGCTGAAAGCCCACCTGTTGCTCTCCTTCCATGTACTGAAGGGTATTCTGCAGAGTCCTTGCTCAGAGAGGCCTGGGGATCTCCATTGCTAGCAGAGATGGGTAGACTCTCTTACTGAGGGGTCAAGGTGTATGAAGTCTGAAGATACACATCAAGTTCTCCCATTCAGGCCATATATGTAATAAAAGTAGCAAACTGTCCTCCTCTGCCTGGAGTCTATACTTCTCTTTTAATAGCCAGAACTCATGCAGAGTATAGGGACATTATTTATTGGTCTTTACATGAACTCAGTAATTATGCAAGCAATAAATGACCAAGTGGTTCCTAGGGGTTGGTTCTTTTGACCTGAAGCCCAGTGATTCTTCTAGGTAAATATTATCATATGCAAAAATCTTACTTTCTGATTCAAATCTCTCATTCTGTGAAATTCAGAAAGTATTTGAAAAATGGTAAAGAACATTTGAGCATATGTCATACAATGAATAAAACAACTTCTCCATGTGTGGGATGTTTGAACAATATGATAATATGCTTAATTGTATATGATATGTATGTTGCACATATACTACAAATATTACACATAAGGTTGTGGATAATGATATAAACATATATAGGAAATTGAGTCACTCTTGGTTGACAATATGAAGTACGATAGAGTACTTAAGAAATTTGGTAAACTCTAAATGATGTCAGAATTTCATGCTGTTCCACATTAGCCACAGACGTTTGTGCTGGTTATTGCTGTCATTATACATCTTTTCATCTATGGTAATTGCTCAGAAACCATATTATGAGTTCATATGACAAAACATAATATGTCAAATTTTGGTTTAAAGTTCTCTTAATGATATTTTATTATATATTGGACATCACACATTATCAGAATTAAGTTTTGAAATTTCTGTGCTTAATGAAATTGCAATTAATATTCCCATAGTCTCTTAACTGCTCATATGTTCATTATGTTATCTACTAAAGGATAAATCCCTCTCTTTTAGACTTTTGTTTATACATTAATTATATCTTTAAGCATTAAGAAAACTCACTTTTGAGAAATCCTGTCCCAAAGATTTTAAGGTAGTGAGTATTATTTAACATGTGACTCTGTGTCTTTGTTTTTCTCTGTATCTTCTTTAGACACTAGGCTCACAAATCTAGCAGATTTAAAGCAAATCTAAGGGGGAAGAGAGGATGAATGAAACAGTAATTATATCTGAACGGCAATTCTACCCTTCACTTTATCACCGTTATAATGGTTTCTGTATTTTAAAAAATCTCTAAAATAAAAGAATATGGCCAAACAATACTTTTCAGTATAAGAATTTTAAGTATGTGCATATTTACACACACACACACACACATTTGACAATAAGTGAATATTTAAATTGCTTGACTTGAGCTGCTCACTAGGCTAGAAAATATTCTTCTTGAAACCTAGGTCATGAGTTCAAATTCCAGGTGGGCTAGAGCATTTGCCCTGGACAAAGACTATCTTAAAACTGTGGATTGTCCCCTTAATCCCAGTCCATCACTCACCATTTGTGTTATTTGATGTCAAGTGGGCTGATTGTTTTATATAAATCTGTTAGAAGAACTGGACCAGACCAACCACTCAGCAAAACAGTGTTGTGAAGTGGCACGTTCTCCTTGCATAGGAAGAGCTTTACCTTTGAGATGATTTTTATAGCTTCTCCTGCTGAACTAAGATTGAAAAAAGTTTAAAAAAGTCATGTCTACTTTGTAGTTAGTAACTCAGGTGATGGTGTGGGGAATTTATTCCTAGAGGAAAGTCTTCAAATCAAAACATCCGTAATAAAGAGACCAAAGGGAGCTTTAAAGAATAGAACCTGGAATGCTATCATCTGTTTCCATTCAAAGACAACCTCTTCTCTTGCTTATCTCTCTCATTTCACCTCCTCTATATTCCAGAGAAAATTGTTTGATACTCAACATGTAGCTAACTAGATGCCTTTTGTACAAATTCATATAAATTTGGAGTTTCAAAAATGGTGAAGTGCTTCCTCTCAGTATTAATCAAGTGAATGAGAAGTAGCTTGTTGCATTGCTCTGGAGCTCCAGGATGTGTACAATAAACAGAAATGTAACTTTTAAACCAGATCATACACAAATAAATAAGTTAAGTAAAAATTGTTGTAGCTTCTGAATTAAAAAAAAATTTCCTCAAAGCTCTTATGATCAGATATACTAAGTTAATGGGTTCCCCTTGCATATCCATTCAGTAAATGTCATATAACAGCCAGACTCAGAGTGAAAATTGTGTGAAGGCTCCATAAAAGTACACAAATATTTTACCTTGTATTTTCATAGAGCCACATGTATGGCTGAATTCATTTCCATTAAAGTCCTTTGTCTCAGTTCAATGAGACATAAACATAAACATAATAGGATAGGCTAACTTTCACAGGGACAAAACTTGCCATTTCAGTTTTTACTACTTTGAGTGTTCATTAGATAAGTTTCATTAGTTTTTTTTTTAAGTTGGATTCAAGTTGCTATTATGGTTTGAACATCAAATTGAGACTGAACTTAGAGTTCAATGTTTGAGATTGTCCTTGATAGCCCATATGTGGAGGAGCCTTGGCTAGGTCATTGTTCAGGCCAAGCATTTGCAAGCATTACCAAGTGGTTCTGATGGAGAAACCCAGATGGAATTTGAAGAATCCTAATCCCACCTTCAATTACATGATCTCTCTGACTGTAATAGTGATGCTTACATGGCGTAGTTGAAAACAATCTATTTTGTTGTGTAGGGAAAACAAGGTCAGAAGCATGTAAATGACTTGTAGAGGTTTGTTAATAGTTTGCATTAGGAATCTTCTGCTCAATATAATAGAAATTTAAGTCTATGAATGCTATTTTAATATTTGGATGCCAGTGTTTTGACAGATGGGCTACACATATAAAAAATATATATGGCCACATGTGGAATTTTGAAGTGGCTAAATCTTCAAAATTTGGGATACAATTTGTTTTAAAATTGTTACAGCTCAAAGCCTTCTTGGCATCACACAGATACTAAGCTGGCAAAGGTACTTTCCTAGGATAGGGATGGCTTTGTCTTTCCTGTTTACTGCCAACCCACAAATAAGTTTGCTGTCTCTCTGCAAAACTTCACAGACGAAGGAAATTGAGAATAAATGTAATATCATTGTTGGTTGAGTTGATGACTATAATACTGCTTGTATTTTAGAACTTGGAAACCTGAAACACACTGAGGTTAAATAAATGCCTCTCAGATAACAATAAAGAAAGATAGTAAATCAGTGTAAGAACTCTTCAAGATTTTGGCTTTAGTTGTATGCTTGGGGCACTGATCTACACTATTCGTATATAATTTATTCCTTTCTGTAGGATTATTCAAGCTTTTATATTTTTTCCATCGTCATAAATTTTATTTTATGATGCTTGACCCCAGAATTTTTATTTGTTGTAAATGGAAAATTTATACGAACATGTTTGTAATTTAGAAAGACAGAGCTTTACGACTTGTCCTCAAATGGGGTGAGATGTGCTCCCGCTGGTGGTGAGGAGAGGGTGCACTAATCTGTGAGGTCATCTCCTCCTCCTGGTAGCAAAGTGCTTGTAACATGTGTAAAGAGTCTCCCTTGCTGTTTAGAGCAAAATAGAATCAGACGCTCACACGTAGAATTCTATGTACTGGAGTTGAGGCTCCTGAAATTCGCATCTCTGTCAAAGTATGTTGGTCTCCCTTACACATGGTGAGGAGAATTTAAATTTTAAGTGTGACACATGTTCGCATTTTGCAGATAAATACTGGACAGCAGCACCTGGGGGAGTTGGCCAAGGTGATAGGAGATGTGTTAGCGATTAGCCTCCAACACTGGATGCTGATGTTAAGTGCTAAATGCATCTCAGGAGACCACAGCTTCAATTACATGATCTCTCTGACTGTAATAGTGATGCTTACATGGCATAGTTGAAAACAATCTATTTTGTTGTGTAGGGAAAACAAGGTCAGAAGCATGTAAATGACTTGTAGAGGTTTGTTAATAGTTTGCATTAGGAATCTTCTGCTCAATATAATAGAAATTTAAGTCTATGAATGCTATTTTAATATTTGGATGCTAGTGTTTTGACAGATGGGCCACGCATATAAAAAATATATATGGCCACATGTGGAATTTATTTGTTAACGGACCTATTTTCAGGAGTAATTGAGTAAACAATCACTGAATGATAGAAATCAGATACGGTAGTTTAATGTTTTTTGCTTACCTATGGTTAATTGCAAATTCTTCAGAAAATGAAACTTCCTTAAATATTATGTTCCTTATTATTTTTCAAGAATTATTACTCTTCGTAAAAGCTATATATTGAAGGACCAAAGTTCTTCAGTTGACCTAGTTTCTCATCATTTATTATGATGAATATGTAGAATAAAAACAAACAAGAAATAACTTTGTTCTGCAAGTGAACATAGTGTGTTACTGGTAGGAGCATACTGCACCGAAGAGGAGATTGTAAGAGTCCAGATCTGGTTCTTGTACTCACTTGACATCCTCTCTTGGGTGTCTCAAAGACACCTTGGATTTGGGATGTGTGAGCCTGACTCCTGATCCCCCTCAGACCTGGTCATCTTCCAGAGCTTCCTATCGCAGTCCATGGCACTTGCATCCACCCAGTGTGCTGCTCAGAAATCTGAAAGTGATTCTTCCTATCACTTAAGCCTCCCATTCTGTCCATCATGTGATCCTGGAAGGCTTATCCCTGTAAAATCACAAATCTGCTAGCTTCTCTCCTTCTCTGCTGCATCTACTCTAGCCCAGGAAGCCATGATCCCTCTGGCCTGAACTCAGGCCTTCTAATCAGCCTGAGAGTGATCCCTCAGGTCTCTTCCCCTGTGAACAGTGACTCAGTCAGAATGTAAATCTAATCAAATCACTGCTTCAAACCCTTTACTTGTCTTGAGATAAATGGAGTGCAAGGAGGGACCTTAATCAAAACTATAGAATGCCACAGGGTCTCTGCTGCTTCTTCCTTCAGCCTCAGTTTCCCATTCTCCTCTCTCTGCGAAGCCAAATAAAATCCCTCTCTTTCTATCCCACATTCTTCCCTGTCCCAGGGCCTTGGAACAAGCTTTCCTCCCACCTCTGGGAAACTGTGCCTAACATCACTGATGACTGTGGCATTTGTCTTGGCAGTGTTCCTACTTACCTCACTGTCATTCAGTACACTACAGTAGTGACAGCAGTCTCTCGCTACTTCCTTCCTCTCACTACTGACAATAATTTTTTTTTTTTGTTTTGTTTTGTTTTCTTCCAGAACTGGGAAATGAACTCACAACCTTGCACTTGCCAGGCAGGCGCTGTGTCTCTGAGCTAAATCCACAGACCCTGGCAATAAAATTTATAGGATCAGAGACAGAGTCTATGTCTCCTTATCAGTATGTTGTCAGCGCTGAACAGCAGAATGAATACCTGATATGTGCATGGCGCTGTGTGAGTTACCAACTTCATATGCCATGGTGTTCTCCTTGGTGAAAGGAGGAAGGTCTAATATTTTGAAAGGCTCCTTCCAGCTTTTTCCTGAGAGCATCCAGGAATGGATGCTATGTCTAATTTGAAATGAACTATGCAAATTAGTTCGGAAGCTGTTGGTTGCCAAATCATTGTCCTGGATAACTACTACGTGAGGATGGGGTGTGGGAACTTCCCAAGGAAGAGAAGAAGAAGGGTGAGGAGAGAGGAAAAAGAAGAGAAATAAATGCAAAAGTCTAGAAGGAAAAGAAAGCTGTGAGAGATGAGTAGTTAAAAGTGGGAAACCCAGGGAGGAAGTGTGATGCTTTCTGTCACTCCACATGTAAAGGGTAAATGGCAGGAGTGTTCACCTCCACAGAGTGCAGCATTTACATGTCACTCTTCTAACATATACTGCACACATACAACTGCACATGCATATGCCCACGTGTGCATACAGGCACACACACACACAAACAGAGCTAATGAGTGTCACCCGCTTCCTATTTGACTGACTTAGTGACCTCATGGAGAATTTGCCATCTGAACCCAGAATTCTTGACTTTCTCTATGTTGCACCCTTTGTTGCTTTCATCACATGAATATCTCCCCACACCCATTATGTTTAGGGTAGTAAGTTAAACTTCAGTAGTATTGAACTGTGACTTAAAAATTTGTCATCTACAAGGAAATGGAGGGAGAAAAATAAAGGAGGAAATCTGGATTGCATTTCCTTGACCCGTAATGGGTTTCACTAAGGAAACAGTCTTCAGTGTAAACAACCTCTGTAGTTTTCATGTTGTCTTTTCCAATAATAATTCTGGAAAAAACTCACTTTTCATAAAATACACAAATTAAATTTCCCAGGTCCCTGTCATAGGAGGCTCAGCCAAATATAAAATCCTGCAAAGTTTGGCTATTCTTTTGCTCACACAGCTTTTCTGAAGGTGGATGATGAGGAAATGCACTTTCAATCTCTGCTTAGTGCTTGAACATTAGTTTGACTTTAATAGGCTGGGATGATTTCAGCTTATAAATCTTCAACTGGAGGATAAAGTTCAAGTAGATAAAATCAAACAGATGTTGGTGGGAGGATTTCTTCGTGACCCATAAAAGTGCTATCCTCAAAGCCGAGAATCATTTGTTTTGAATTATTACTCTGTTATCAAAAGGACTGTAGCAGGCTGTTTGTTGAGGAATTGGATCTGTTTATCTGAAAACAGAACAAAGATGCCAGGCTAAGGCGCTCCTGGGAAAGTGCGGTTCAGATGGTGGCTGACTTGGTGGGATGGTTTTGAGAGATTCTGAGTGACATTCGTCAGCAAGCATGCTGAGCTGGGGTGGGACAGTCTGGTGTTTGCCAGATTGAGGTGCAGGCAGGGTGGGGGCCGGCGGTCAGGAGAGTTCCCCAGTGAATCTGAAAGTTTCTTTCTAAATGAATAATGAGCTGTTAATGGAAGAAAAATAATTCATTTTCTCAATCATGATTGTCCAAAGTTTGGGCTGTCTGGGGTCTCACTGAGTGGAAAGGAGTTGTCTTGGGCCACATGTAAAATATATAATGTGGTTAATATAAAAAAGCATCTAAGCTTTCTTTAGTTTTAATAATTTTTATTTTGACTTTAAAAACACAACAGCAAGTGGCCCATGGATGGCAGGTTGATGATCTCCTTGTCAGGAGCTGATTTCCTCACACAAGTCATCCTGCCCTGCTTTGATAGGAATGCTCACACCCATATGGAGTGTGTGCCCAGCTTCTCCAAAGCGACATCCCAGTGCCTTTTTCTTCATATTAATTTGCTTTTCAGGACCACAAGTATCTCTGCTTTGAGTGCTAAGCTAAAGGCTTTTCAAAATATTATGATATAACATGAAGAAATGTCTATCTTAAACTTTCACTGATCATGTTTCTGCATGATGCAAATGATAATGGATATATGAACACCTTTGTTTAGTTCTCAAAATTGCAATTGTGTTCTAAGTTTACTAGTAAAGAGATTTTGTACTTTACTAATGATAACCTCACCCCTTGGATATTTAAGATCTTGAATTATCTGGCCTCCTCTGTGTGTGTGTACCTAATCTTTTCTTCACCTCAGTACTTACAAAGTATTCTGCTTTTTCTGGTTCTTTTTTATTTGCATTGTTTTGAAAAATCAGTTTCAGGTGATTTGCTTTCCTTTCTCATATCTGGCTATCTGTGATTTTCACACTAGGATTTTTGTTTTATTCTTGGTTCAAGAACCATTTTAAAATTCTTATAAAAGCTAGTCATTTCTCAGAAAAGAGCAATATTTAAAATTTTGCAGGCAGTTTTGAAGCAAAGATCTAGTGAAGTCATTTTTTTAAGTCCCCGTCCTAACATCCCAGACTCCCGCCCTTACCCACGATAAGAGCATCTGATAAATCCTTCAAGAGCAGCCCAAGTCCTATTACTCCATGAAACTAAACTATTGCAATGCACAGTCTGGACTATTTCATATGGCACTTACAGAAGAGAGCTCAGGATTTAAGAGACTGGGTTCTAACCCTGTTCTCTGCTAGTTCTGCAGACTCTAGGACTCACTCTATGAGATTTAATTTTCTCCACCATAAATTAAATAAACTGAGCTTTCATTTACTCTAAAAAGTCTCATTGCTCTGACTAAATTGTAAGCGCTTCGAGGGAAGAGTCCTATCTTACCAGCTTTCTCTATAAGTTGTAAGGTACTGAACATAGTGCTAGCTTCCAGAAATTATCCAGCAAACACTCCCATTACATACTTATTTGAAAATAAAAGTTTACTGATTTTTTTATAATCTGAAATTTCTTTGTGCAAATTTAGAACAAAGAAACACCAATTTAAGAGAAAAATCAGGTGGGATCCCCTTTGCTTTATTTTCTTACAATTTACTTCTCTTTTCCAAATGCTAGGACATTATGTCATCTATAATTTCACATTCATGGTTTTCATTCCTAGAAAATACTTCTATTTTTCTCTTTTGGGAATATACATAGAAGTTGTCTGAGTGGATATGCAAAAATTCTGCATGAATATCATTTCACATTTTCCTCTGCATACATTTTTTCCAAACCCAATGTAATTGCAAACATGCACTGCCTTACTATATATGTATATATATATTTTTAAAAGACCAAGCAAAGCAATAGGAAAATGTTACATGTAGGGACCACTGCTTGTCTGGAACTGTAGCTGAAGGCTCCTCAGGAGACTCCCTGAACATCTGGCACCCCAGAGAAAGTCACTTTGAAACAGCCATGGCGGCCGCACCTACCTGGTTGCAATGGCAGCAGGATGCTGCGCTGGAAGTGGGGAAGCATGGAAGTGACGGAAGTGATGTCTTCAGTCACTGTTCTAACTTTCCGGGATATTCAACTTTTCCGAGTCCCTCCAGCTCTGGTTGCCCCTACTGTTGAGAATCCAGATCTCTTTCCTCCTTCTCCCACAGATGTCCCTCAATAAAGAGGAGCTCTGGTATGAGCTCCAAGACCTAAGGGCTGACCTTAACGCCAGAGATGTTTTGTTGGAGAAATAAAAAGACTTAAAAACTGTTGAATTGATACAAAGGCTTTTTTCCGTTCTTTTTTGTCTTATTTTTTAACTAATTGAATATTGCTCCCTATTACTGTCAATGCTGGTGAACTTGATTTTCCTAAAGACTCGCTCATTCTCACAGCACAGTGTTTCCAAAGTCTTTCTCTCTGCTTCTATCTTGGCTTTTCCTTCTCTCTCATAGAAGGGCTCTTCCCTGGGGCTGGTGTGTTGCGAAGGACTTGGACCTGTGCCTCTTCTTCTCATGTTTTCCCTCACTGCCCCACAGCCCAGCTGCAGAAAGCCACACACATATTGATGCTCATGACTACGTGGGGCTCACATAGTGATCATGAATCAAGTAGCTTAGTTAGGGCATTTTGATTTTGTTGGTTTTTGACTTCGTTGTTTCTTTTCTAGTCACATTGCTACAGGGATGTGATCAGGGTGTGTTCCTGGAAGAAAGGAAGCAGAGAGAAGGCTTTGGAAACACTGTGCTAAGTGAATGAGCCATTCTTTAGGAAAATCAAGTTCACCAGCATTGACAGTAATAGGGAGTTGGAGCAAAATTCAACTATTCAAAAAATAAGATGAAAAAGAAAGGAAAAAGAAGGAATCAAAAGAGAAAAAAGGGAAAGAAACCAGAAAAAAACACTCCATTTCTCTGTGATGCTACTCATGCAAATATCTTTTAAAATCTATTATGATGGTTGATAACAGGTCAAACACTTGTGTATGGTTATTCCTATCTCTTCATTTTGACTGCCACTAGCATTTAAGTGGAAAGTAACAATAACACACTCTAAAAGCTTTAGTCTTATACAGACCAAAAGCTTGTTTGATTTGGCCCACACAGTATTTTTAGTTTTGTTTTTTCAATTTGAACTTTTTCAGATAAAAATTGTAACATGAAGAGTCTCTTAAAATTGAAATTTTCTAGCAAATATGAGTCCAATTTCCCACAGGACACCCGTATGTTGGAGCTTCTGATTGACTGTGTAGACCTTCAGGGCATAGTCTCTGGGTTGTGTAGGTTTTGCTGTTCCTTGGTCTTACTGTTCAGCATGGACCTCATTTGGCCTACTTGCCAGTACCTTTGGCTATTTGAATATTCAAAATAAAATGTTTCAAAGTAAAGTCTGATAGTGTATTTTTGATGAATTAAGTTTGATTTTTTACAGTTCTTCAGTTGGATGTGTTCTACAATAAAAATCTTTATTTATTCTATCTCAAAACTTCATTTTTGGGGGTATATTGCCATCAGGTAGTTAGTTCTCTTCTAGGCAAAATGAGACTTTTTCTCCTGAAAAGTTACATTTCAGGTAATGTGTAGGGTTATTATTCAATAATTTTCACTGTTTTTCAAACTATTATACCTTCCAAATTTACAGAGAGGCAAATCTGACTTTTTAAAGAACACATAAACTCAAACCTTTACACTTATGTTCAGAAAAGGATTCACAGAAGAGTATTTTCCAGAAATTATCTGCTCCTTAGTATACATTTCTCTCAGTGGTGTTAAGGGTTTTTATATAAGATGATTGACAGCTTTTTATTTGGCCAAAATTCTTACTTGTTTTTGGCTCTTGGAGTCTAGCTCCATGCACCCATCACCTGCCTACTCAGCTACCTTGTATAGGGCCACAGCAAACAGTAAGGATTATTAATTTTAATAGATTTGGAGCCAGCTTCATTCTGTCACTTATGTGCTTGAAATCCTTATTTATGGAGTCTATTTGATATCAGGCACTGTACAAAGGGATAACTAAGTGTGAGTCATAATTTCAGATTTCAAGATTCAAAATTTCACAGGAAAGGAAAGTGAAAGTGCAGTTTGAGAGTTTATTTAAGGTTGTGTAATTATTATGGCAGAGGACAGATCTGAACATTAGTCCGCTTTACTTAGAAGTCTTCTTGTTTTCCACTATGCTGCACCCTTTTCTAGGCTTTGGGTAATCATATATAACCAGCCATAAATAAGCTGATTAAATAAGCTGACTTGTGATGTCATTGAGCGTTATGTTTTTTTACTTCTCTCAAAACCCCAGTTCCTGGATGTGAACCCTGGAAGATTCTATGACTCTTCTGGTCACTTTAAGGAAAGATAAATACAACTATCACTTTTAGGCAAGAACAAAGTCTCAATTTAGAAATCAGAATGCCATTTCTTGATGTAGTAAGAAATGAAATATATCATGAAGTTGTAGAAAAGGTGAGCAGCTAGAAGGATAATAATACTAATGAAATTAAATCATTTGAAAAAAGAAAGATACAGCAGAAATCCGGGTCCAGTATGTGAATAAACATGTCCTTTGCTTCTCCTCTCCTGCTTTCTATGTCCCTTGCTCCCACCTGCTCTGTCCTCCAGCAGGGATTTCTGCAATCTGCTCTCCTCCTGTGTATGTTTATAGGTGTTGCAAGAAGTCTTCTCTTCTGCACCCCTGGGATTGTTCTGTCTGCCACTCTGACAATCCTTGTTTTGCTGACAGTTCATGGGGTAGAGTCCCATCAGCCTCCAGGAAATCCTTTTGTGCAGGAGTCGAAGGGGAGTGGGCTGGCTTCCTCTTGCATGTGGCCCATTTGCCTGTGCTGAGTGTACACTGAGTACTGGCCAGGCTAGAGTGCAGCCGGAGCTCTGGACTTTACTGCCTTTCCCACCCTCTGCATTTCCTGGACAGGCATCCGTCACCTCCTCCCAGCTGCAGGACAGCGTTCAGTTTTTGAAGGTATCTGGGGAAAAGCAGGTTTACCAAGCTTGGGCACATCACACAGATTCCTCATCCTTAGCCTTAGGAAGCAGAAAATGGGAATTCATCACTGGAAACTGCCTCTTCAGAGCATTCTTACCCTTTTTATGCTCTCAATATAGGCATAAAGAATTGTGAAGAAGTTGGACAACTGGTTCTTGGCTCAACAGTTGTAATGCAAAGTCGTAAAGTCAAAAGTCTAAACTACTCACAACAGCTTTAGACACAGACGGGTGAAACTTGTGTGCTTATGTTTAAAAATGTGTAGAGTCTTAGAAAATAATTCAGAATTACCATAAAAATCATTCAAGATATTCCATTGGATTTAATTTTATAGCATCACAAAGAGTTTACCAAAAATATCTGTGTATTTCTTTGACCATATTATGTTTCATGTTCATATTCTCTTTTTGTTTCAACTTTTCTGATATATTTAATTGGAGATTTACTGATTGAGTGAAGAAAAAACTAGATGAAAATGGTCAAAATACTAGATGGAAATGATAAATCATTTTTGAAAAAAGAAAATCAATAGTAAATCTCTGCTGACTTAATCAGGACCTTCTCCATTTATTTCCTGGGGCACTGGAAAGATTTGGCTTCTCTTTGTACCCTTGGGGATCTCTCACCCATACCTTGTGGCTGCAGGGCCACAGGAAAAGGCTACTGATCCTCTCCTCCTGAGCCATGTCACAAGGCCTTTCTCTGACACCTCCTTGGAAGAGATTCTAGCATCTCGTGGGCTACACACTGAGTCATAGGGTGAGATCCCTCTGGGTCACCTATCAGGGTCCATGCTCACCTAGGAAATATCCCTGCATTTTGGAGAGATATCATACGTAGCAAGTAGAAAACACCGTAACATTGAAAAGAAAGAGCAAGCAAGAAAGAAAAAGTTTGGAAAATTTTGTATCTTCAATGGGCATTTTTTTCCTATCTTTGAGCAAATGGTTCTGTAGTTTCACGTTGCCTGAGCCCTACAAATTAAGTAGCTTGCCCCATGTTGAAGTTCAGTAGAGTAGCCAGAATAAGAGTAGGCTAAGGTAGTAAGACAGGCTTAGAATGGTTGTGTTTTGGACTAAGGTGGGCTTGGTGGAGTTTGTAAAATTTTATCTATTTTTGGATATATTAGGAAGAATCTCAGACCATTCCCCCTTTTCACTGTTACACATGTGATGATTCAGGTGATTTTAATTAAAAGAGAGGATTGAAAAAATAAATCTGGCAGAAATCAGAGCAGTCATCACCAATTTAAATGTAAAAATACTCCCTGAAATGCTTATTTTCATAAATCATCATAGAAGGTACAATGAGTCAGAAATCTTTAGCCACCAAAATCACTGGCTATGCTCTCTTTTGGTTGATACTGCATTTCTCCGTAATGGATGGTAAGTTCATATAAAACACATAGATGGTCTGAACACACATGTGAATCATTATCCCAAGGGCAATACATAGCTCCCATGGACCAAATGTTACTCATCTAATTAAGAAAAATTAGCTCCATTCTCAAGTAGACTAAGGCCTTTCTGAATTTTAGAATCAATTATTACTTAATGGGAAAGGGACCAAATTGCTACTAGCCTAGGTGCACCGTTGTGGTTTCAAGCACCGTGAAACCTTTTAAAAAGCCAAAATGAAACACATTGGATTTCTTTTTCTTATTCCTGGTAAGTCACGATCCACCCCATACCCATTTGGGGCACTGGCTCCTGCGCTTCTCACCTGGATGCCTCCCAGGGGATTCTTTGTCTTGGGCAGCAAGTGAGTTATTACCATCAAGAGATAACTGCTGCTGAAGAACAGGGAACGTGCTGGAGAGGTGGGGAAAGGAAGCAGGGTTAAGCAGAGGCCGCCCCTAAGTAAAGCAGTTGTGAACCTGCATTTGGGCTGGATCACGGATTACAGCAATGGTAATTAGCAGTGCATTTTGGTATTGAAACAAGCCAGGCCTATGGCACATTCTGTCTCTCTTTCTTTCACTCTCTCTCTCTCTTTTTCTTCCTTGCGACTTGTCTTAAGGAGAAAGCCTGGGGCGGGGGAATGAAGTGAGAATTAGATTAAAGCTGCTTGCACTGCTGAATGCTGAGCCTACATGAGCTGCTGGATCAAGAGCCAGCACTGCAAAAGCTTTAGTACAGTTGCTCAAAGTAAGCACAGCTCAGAATTGTGTCCTTCTTCACTGCTCTCTGCTGTGAGTGAGGGTTGCTGCTGCTGCTGGTGGGGCGCTCTCTGAAAAATCAAGGATAAAGAATAAATAACTGTAAGCCTTTGTGGCTCAAACAAATTATTTTCTGGTTGGTGGACAGAGTGCTAAGTAGGAAGCAGTGAGCTTGAACCTGAGCATCATGATTGGTAATCAGTGTCTGCCTTTTTCTGTGTCCAGAAAGCTCTCACCTAAGAAACACATTTTCAAGTTCAAGTAACTGGCCTTGAGCACACAGAAAGGTGCACAGAAAAGACATCCAGTCTCCAGAGCAAAAAGGACTACCCAGTGGTCCAAATGGTCCTTACATCACATTGTTACTTTGTATGTGTAAGAACCGTTCTAAACGACTCAGTTATTGAATTATGAGTTTCTTCTCTTTCCTGGTATAGAATTAGGTGTGGCTTTTGTTCACCACATACTTGTAAAATTTGGCAAATTCTAGACAGTCAACCTTAAAAAAGATTATTCCCCTTTTTACTGGAACTTCCAGTCCATTTGTTATGCAAAAGTCTGAATATTCAGAACAGTGATTATCCTTAAACATATGAAATTTGAGGACAGAAAGGAATAGACTTCCAGCTGAGTTTTCATTTGTGGAATGGCAATGGATGTAAACAAAATGTCTGCTCTTCGGGCTGCTGGCACCTTCAGTTAAATTGTCAAAGAAGCGCTTACGGTTATTTCTCGTTTTCTATCGGGAGTGCTGACAACTTACAACCTCTTTGGGAATTTCACTTTTCTTCATTGACCTGTAACAGGAGTCATTTGATGTCATTGTAATTATGAGATATTTTGAATTTTGAAAGTTCTTTTCCAGTACATACAAGTAGAAGAGACTGAAAATTATCTCTAGGCACTCTAATGAATTTTGCTGGAATCTTACTTGATAATATCACTATATTGTTAGCTGTACATTTTTGTATGTTTAAAATTTATTCATTCTCTCCATGGTCCCATTAGGAATATAATATTGCCCTCATTTTGAAGCAGAGGAAGTTTAAAAATTTTGTCAAAGGTCATACAGTTAGTGTGTAGCAGCACAAATGTGGACCCCAGAATTTAATTTATATTAGGCAAAGTCTAGATGTCTATACTTTCATTCCAAATGATTAACTTCCTTACTTTGTAAAGTTTAAAAATTCTGAAACAAGAGAAAAATAGTAAATGCTTTATTTAAGAATAATGGTGGCTCTTTAGTTCCTCTATAACTTTACATAGATTGGTATGTTTTCTCATTACTGGGACAAAATACCCAATAGCCACAGCTGAAAGGAAGAGTTCATTATTTGGTTCAAGGTTTGGGAAGGATTCAGTCCATGGCTGGCTGACTCCAAGGTATAAATGGCATGGTGGAGGATACAACGCATAAAACTGTTCCCTTTCTGGCTGCCGGGAAGCAGAGAGAGAAGAGGGCAGTCAGGCAGGGAGACACACTTCAGAGGCACACTTCCGGTGCAGTGTGAAATTTGAGTGTAGGGCATTTCACTTCCAATAGCACCTACCTCCCCACAGCACATTCAGCCATGACTTTTTTGTTGATAAATCTACTAATAAGTATAGTACCCCCATGATCTAACCCCCAAACCCTACCTCTGAATACATGAAACTTTTGGAGAATATTTTAAATTTAAAACATAATAGAACAACATTATAATTTACCAAGACAAATTTGGACATTTAATTAATATTATTTTCAAAATACTAATGCAGGAAAATATCAACAGCTCATGGGGTTTGAGGATGATGATTGAATATTAAGGAAATGCCCAGCAATGGAGGATTAAACAGCATATCAATACCATGAAATAGTATGCAGCCATTAAATATGAGTTAGGGAGAATTTTCCAGTATATTAACTGTAAAAGAAAAATTCACTGAGGTCTTTATAATTTGATCTCATTTGTAAATCTAATGATGTCACGTCCTCCCACTTATGTCAGTATATTGGTAAGAAAATGCATGGAAAGATATCCTCCTAAAACTCCTAAAAAGATATCCTCCTTACCTAGGAGCTAGAAAAGAGGATAAAATTGTGCATATGTGTAAGAATTGCTGAGAAAGTGTAAATAAGTAAAATTATAGAAAAGCTAAGAAAAAAGGAAAAGAGTATATGTCCATAGATAGATGCATAAATTTTAATTCTACTAACAACAAAAGCACAGATCTAGATATCAGAGACCTGGTACTAGTTTGGACAAGGGATCACCATGGTACCATAAAGAAGTTATTTTCTACATCTCTATCTGTATTTATCTATGTCTTTTTATCATCTACCTATATCTAAACCATGAGCCAGGAAATGGAATGCAGTTCAAGGGACAAACAAAGGCTGAGAGTCAGGAACCTTGTGTGGAAAGCATTTGGTCCAGATATGAGCAGACCTGAAATGTCCAAAGATGGAGTTCTTTCAGAAGATGAATGTAAGATATAGCTTAACAGCTGGATAATTGATACCATTTAGGTTTTAATTAATAAAGAGTACAGAAAATACTAAGTGAAGTTTTTAAAAGATAGAGCAATTATAAACATGTCTTGGAGAGTCAGAATATTGTGCAAAAAGTTAAAAGCGATATAGTACTTGAGATGTGGCTATGGTCTCAGTGTCACAGTGTAAATCCAGCCTATGTTTTCAAATAAAATATTGCACAAAATATGGATGAGACACAGGTACTATGCACCTGTAGCATGGTAAGGGAGAAAGGAGCTCTTGGTAGAAAAACAAAGGCTAAATTCTAAGTTCCCTCATAAGATATAAATAGATGATACTTGCAGCTAAAAACTCAATGTAAAAGGAGCATCTTTACAGATAGGAAGATATTTATCTAAGAAATCAACTACAAAAGTGGAAATAGACTCCCTCTGGGGTACTTGGAGAAAACGGAGAACAGAAGGCTGCTGAGGTTTCTTTTGAGTCATATTATGGCTCTTTTATGCATCTATGAAACTATATGAAAATTAAAACTAAAAATAATACTGATTTAAATCAAATTAAAATCTGCAGACACAGCAAATTTAAAATTTAATATTAGATGAGCCTTTGTGCTTCACTGATACTTAAAAACTTAGGTCTTCAGTGTTGCTTATACAATAGAAAAAGAAATTTTGAAGATATATGCATGCATACAATTATATTTAGAATCTAGGTAAGTGTGGATTCACTAGGCTTACCCTCTTTTCTGATAATCGCAGAATTTTGAAGCAAGAAGTGACTTTAAAAGATCATTTATCTAATCAGTTTCTTATATGGATTAAGAGCAAAAGGTTTAGGTTAAGCAATCCAGCCAAGAGAAATATATTCTTAACTTTTTCCATTGTGTAAGAACAAATATGTTTTGTTGACAGATAAATATTTGAGTAACATAATAGTTTTGAGCCCAAATATACATTAAAATATCTATTTAAATCTGTGCTTGTGGTATAGAAAAGAGATAGCATGTTTTCACTAGCTAACATTTCTAAGTCTTGCCTTTTGCACTTAAAAGAAAAGTAAATCCACTTTAAAAAAACAATTTCATGCTTGGATCTAATGAGCAAATAAAGGAGAAAGTGTTAGGATATTTTGAAGCCCTACTCAAAAAATATAAAGGGATAGTGAGTCTTAATTTCCAATAAATTCAAGTCAACATGATTTAATTGGTCCAATATTCTCTCTGGTTTGGGAAACAGCATAGACATCTTGATCAGATGAGTTTAACATATGCATCTGGTGGAAATCATCTTGATGCAAATTTGGAATATTATCTCTCGCCTCCATCTGTTTGCTTCTCATTAACTTGTACTTCAGCATCAGGGTTTCTTGCATTTTCTGCTCTTAACTAATGGCTCGCTGTGCATATCCATTAAAATATAGACGACAAAGAATGAGCATAATTCAAAACTGTGTAATGCTCTAAACCAGCACAGTGGCTGGTGGTGTGTGGCTGAGTGATAATCCAAGGGACTGAGCCATGAACATATTCATCTGGTCTGCAGTCCTACACCCGCACAGTTGCAGAGCACATATGGCATTTAGATGAACATTTAATTTATTAAGTTAAAAAATAGAAACAAAATAGATTCTGTAACTGCTTGGCCTGGTGTGATTCCTGCCTGCCTGTCTGGGTGGGCTGATGAATGACCATTCATGCACCTGTGCATTATGTCTCTAAGTACATGTGTATGTGTGTGTGTATTTTTTGGTAACAGGAATCGAACTCAGCATCTTGCACTTGCCAGGCAGGCACTTGTGGTATGTGAGTATTTAAACACAGATGAGTTCATACTCTGCCTTTTCTCAATTGTATCATAAGAATTTTTCAGTCATAAATATATTTAATAACATATTTTTATACAATATTTTGATGTATAAGTGCATCTGGCATTGAGGGAGATCAAGGAGGCAGGTTTGGGGAAGTGGGATTTTGGGTAGGGATCCATGGAAATCTCATGAAGCTCTCCCTTCAGGGTGTTCAGCTGAAGTATCTCCATTGCTTTTGCTCCTGGTCTCTCTTTGTCTCTCTGGCTGTCTTCTCTGGTTCCAGCTTCTGATTCACTTTCTGTTCACACTCCCTCTGTGCGTAGCTCAAGGCTCACTATCCCTACCATCATTACAGCCTTGTCTTTCATGTGGGTCATTCTGCTGTGAATCCAACTCCCATCAAAACTCTGTGCCCGCTTTGCCACTGCATAGCTTACCAGTGTATGTGTGAGTGTGTATGTGTGTATGAGACAGAGAGAGAGACCTCAGAGTCTGGAGAATGAGTCTGCTTAGTGTTAGGGGGCAGTGAACTAACTGGGTGTTATGAAGTCACTCCCACTCTGATTTTCTCTGTGGACTCTGCTTAGCTTGTCACCCCCAGATTAGATGACAGATTCTCTGAGAATGACTCACAGGCCGGGTAAAGAAACTACTGCTCCACGTTCCTAAGACTGCTCCCCTCCTCCCAGGAAGTACAACCCACCTCACAGCACAGTTATCTGCCCTTCTCTGTTTTACTAGCATCCTTTCTCTCCACTATTTTTGTTTCTGGTTTTGGTTTTTGAGCTTTTTGTTTGTTTGTTTGTTTTCTGGTACTGGGATCGAACTCACGACCTTGTGCTTGCCAGGCAGGCGCTGTGCCGCTGAGCGAAATCCCCAGCCCCCTGGATCCTTTGTGCTTAAGAGAGAGATGATATTTTTCTATAGTAAAGGTGAAGGGATCTCTGTATTTTATCTATATCTATCTATCTATCATCTATCTATCTATCATCTCAGTTCTGTGTACTGAGTTAAATGGTATATTCTAATTTTTGAGTTCATTTTTATATGCTTTTTAATGATGTGTCTAAGAAAATAATGTGGAAGCTCTTTCTCTCTAGTCTTATAATTTATTCACTAGTCAGGATAATATTATTTCACTACTTACAACTTTTCTTATGATTAGTTTCCCCCTTTTAACTTCTAGCTACAATTAACTCATCCTTTAAATTGAGTTGTGAAAGAGAATTTTAAGGTGCCTCTCTAAATGCATCAAACAGACAACAAAGCAAAAAAGATGCTTTTCAAACTTCACAAGGACCATCTCAGTCATAAATATTTGAGGCCTCAAAAGCAGATGCAGGTAGAAGAAGGGACTCTGTGGTTAGAGTAGTAAGAACAGATGCAAGGCTCCAGAGAGGACAGAATTATAGCAGAGAAAATAAGAGCAACTGAGAAAGAATCACAGCAGCAGAGCGTGAATGAGGACGAGCTTTCCAGGTGGGAGAACCAAGGAGTCAGCAGCGAGGTCAGATAAAGTTAGAAGAGGGAAACGCTCACTAGAAGCAATATGCAGAAGTCAGTATGCCACATTGTAATGATCTGTAATGACAATTGGTAGTACATTTGATAATTTTGAGTTATTGATTCAAGAAGAGAGACTGAGTATTTTCAAGGCAGTAATTTCCTATCTTGTAGATCATCACTTATTCGTCTGATTTCAGTAACACTTAAAAATTCTAAAATCATTGACATTATTATTATTACCATTAAGTGGGCTTCTTTTCTTTTCTTGTTGTACAATCTATCTCTTAGTCATAAAAAGATACTTGCATGTCACTTTTGGCCAACATAATGTTTTCCTTGCTGAGTTCTGTTCGATGCCATCATATGATCTTTCAAAGGCAAGACAAGATCAGCAAATTCATTTATAGGGCTATCTTTTGGCTTTCATAACATTTAGGGCCAAAAAATAGTAAACTTCTCTTGTTTTCATTTTCTAACGACTACTTTAGCGACAAAAATATCTGCAGTGCAGAACAGGAAGAAGGAAGTAAACATTTATATATAAGAGAATTAATTCCACTGAAAAAAATTAAAATGATTATGACAACTGCTTCTTTTGCCAGCAAGAAAATGGTCATGGACAGGAAACAAAGACAGGTGAGGTCTGACAGACCTTTGCAAGAAGCTCAAAACAACTGGAAGTTAACGGTCATGCCCATTTCTTTAGGTGCTCAAGTTAGTAAAAGTCTTGACATTATTATGGGTTTCATGATTATCATTTAAAGAAACTTCTTCATTGCAATAAAACAGAAAATTACAATTTAAAATTTCTTTTTGTTATTAGAAGTAAATAACAAATGCCTTCACTCAGGGTGTTGTTCAGTCAGTTGAATATCCTAGTTTAGTAAAGCACACTGCATAGCAATATAAGCAAAATACAATATATAAATTGAAAAATTTCTAGATAGTTCCTATAATGAGATGACAATTTGTGTTGAGGAAAACTACATCTTTAATATTTTATACTCAATAATTTATTTATTTAAAATATTAGGGATAATCAGGGCACTTCTGTTATCATCATAGGTGAAGGGTTATACATGATAACCCAGAGGAAGTGTTTGATAGAGTGCCTAGCACACTGTTAGAGCTCAATAAACCTAGCAATAAACTATTGGTAGTTAATCAGTTTGGTCTTGACACAAATTCATTACATTTCTTGGGTTAGTCATTGGTCTTTTAGGCTCTCATTTTTTTCAACCTGGAAAATATGACAAAAGATTGAAGTACATTATTCTTATTTGCCTTTCAGCTATAACAGATAAATACTACTTTTTCATAAAGTGCTAAAGGCGAAGGTCTTCTAGAGTCCCAGAGTTTGGCAAAGGGTCTAGCACACTGGCTTTCCTTCATTGAGATAGCATTCAAGTATGTACTTTCCCTAGAAATATCACTGGGAGCCATTAATTAATTTTAAGAAAGAGCTTTGAAAATGAAAAGTGGCACAGAAGTGACGACTATTGTCATCAAGCATTAGAAATGCAAGTTCAGAAGATAATGTTAAATTGCCATGACATTTTAATGACACCAAAAGAAGGCGTGAGAATTTTCCAAAGGAAAATCTTGCATAAAAATACACATATATAATATATGCTGAACATTTTATTAAATACTTTTACAATAACAAAATCATTGTACATGACATTCAATTAAGTTTCTGTAGTAGATATTGAACACAACTGTTAATAAAAATTGCTTTTTAAAGGTTTGGTGGAAATAATTTGCTACTTTTGATGTGCACATTGCTGACTGCGACTAAAACATGTTGGCTAAGCAATGGTGGTGAGCTTTCTACATATTTCCATTTCAATCAGTAAGTCAATACTGATTCCCAATGCTGTGAAATCTGTGCAACAAGAAACATTACAAACATGCAATAATATCATGTTATGTGACATAAAAAGATTATGATGTTTAATTATCATAAGTTTTGACTATTATATAAGTATATATGCTGAATGTATTTTACTGTAGCATTTTATTAATACTATATATTATCAAATTTTAGGAATTTATTGCTAAAACATACTTCTAAAATTGTGATATAATATTTATATCATTTGTAAGTCCTCTATGTTTCCTAGACAAAGTAGAGAAGCAAGGGAAAATAGTATCTTTTGAGACTCACTATCAACTACCAAGTATCTCACACTCTGCATATCTAATGTAGTCTTATTTATCAGAAAGATAGTATACACAAGGTAAATATGCTGAATATATCTGTTGACCCCTGTCCTAAGAGGAAGGCATGATGTTCATTTTGGTATACCACAGTTTAGAGATGTGTAGGTAAAATATAATCCATAATAATGTAAATTATCATATACAAATATATCATATATTTATTTCAAACTGAGTAAATTTTTGGTTATGGGTTCATGAATATAACTATATATTTTTGCACTTAAAGGAACAAATTTTAATTTCACTTTACATGGGATATAAATTTTCTGACCACAATTCTCTGTTTTTACCATTTTGCATATCTCTATGTAGACAAAATACTCCTCAGTCCATTCAATTATTTCTTAATTTTAAATGGTCAGAAAAAAAGGCAAAAGAATTTAATCTTATAATAAAAACATATGTGAAATGAGGATATGGTTTATATAAACATTTCACCATTTTGCATAAGTAACTATAATTTCTCATAGTACTTTTTTCCTTCACAGTAATCCAATGTTTGTGTATTTAACAAAGTAAAGCTGAGAGATTTTGTATCTCATAAACTTCTTAGGAGATACTCTTGGCATCATAATTTGCCTGACATTTTGCCCTAATTTATCATTTAAAGATGAAGAAAAAATGTTATGACTTGCTTATATTGCTCTCCCTTATTTCTGCTTTTTCTTAAAAATTAGAATAAAATACTTAAGAATATTTGTTGTAAGTGGGTCTCTGAAGATATTTCCCCAAGGCACTATTCAGTTTCAAATCATGGTGATGTTGATGAACATACTTAATACGGTCAAGTGAATTTTGTTAGTTAGGTAGTGGACCATTGTGGGATGATATGTTTATTTCTCAAGGTCTTTACCAGATTAGTGCACAAAGTCAGCATACATAAGGACAGGCAAGCTAGGTGCCTAATATCAGTGATTAACACATAATGGATTTCAAGTTTTTTTCCACATAAAATCAGAGCTGGGATTAAAATATAGTTGTTTCCTAAGTTTTGAATATAATTTTTGAGTATTATAAGGATTCATTTAAAAATATTTATACGTTAAGCATAGCAGTATTACTCTTTAGAGTTGAGACAGGTGAAAGAACCAGTTTGGTAAGAGAATCCTTTAATAATCAGTTCAAAAGATAAAATACTTTTAAATCGCTTAAAAAGTGAAATAACCAGATATCTGTGATAGATACAGCATTCAATCTGTCTTGGTTACTCTTGAGATCCCGTACAAATATACAGTTACCTCATCCTTTGATTTCTAGCTCTGGGAAGGAGTCCTCTTTTCAATCATTTCTCTTGGGCCCAAGTTTCTTCTGTTCACCTTATCTGCAAAAGTCTTGGAATGCAGGTGTGATAGCTAAGTGGTTCTGTGGGAAGAGAAAGAAAAACAAAAAGAAGACTGCTATGACTTGAATTATTAGAGAACTTTATCTGTATCCATCCGTCCATCTATCCATCCATCCATCCATCCATCCATGTGTCTAATCCATCTGTCAAACTATATATCACACTCCAAAAGTTCATCTTTAATTCTGCTTCAGTTGGAATGATTCTGCCTCCTGTTGATAGATAGTGTTACCAGGCTTGTTGTAGTTACCACTTACCACACCCTTGTACACAGAGGGAAAAATACGATGTATCACAACCTAATTCAGTGGCATTGAATATTGTGGTTTCTCCTCCTGAATCTTGACTTGGCTCATCCACCAACCATCTCTCTCCAATGCCCTCATTTTCTGAGGTTTCTCCAGTAAGACATTTTAAGCATACACATAGAGATGCAGTCACTCTGAAGCACTTAAATTGTCTGGACTTTTACAGTCTAACCACTGTTTTAATCTAAAATGATTTTTGCTAACAGCTGTTGAAATATTGAACCAGGTGGCATCTGCATAACCTTAATTTTCATTAAAGTCAAATTTTCTCAGATATTGAATAGTTATTAAAATTGCATAGTCAATGTTTTCCCAAGAAAGATATAAAGTTCAGTACTCAAAATATCCATGAAACTATTTTCATTAAAATACTGGCTGTATTGAAATATTACTAGGAAACAACTGGTGATGATGGGACACAAATTTCTTTATTGATTTTTTGTCTTAGTTCTTAAGTAAGAATCTTATTAAATGGGTTAAAAACTGGTGACTTATTGGTAAACTTTAGAGATATTCATGGTAATGATTTCTGGCATAATGGATTTATTCGCTTATTTATTGTGTAATAGTTCAGTAGAGGATTGAATTCAGTGCCTCTTGCATGTTAGGCAAGCACTTTATCACTGAACTGCCTTCTAAACCAAGAACTTTGTCTCTAAATCAGGAATAACCTTCACTTTAAAGTGTCTCATTTGAAATAATCAGCTATTCTTTCTTTTCCCCTCAAAATGAATATCATTATTCATCTAATGCTCTATATATTGATTAAAAGACAAATAATGGCAAGAATTTTTCCTTTTACAAACTATGTTTTTCTTCCTCGGTTTATTTTGGATAAGTACAAGCCATATTCTTAAGAATATGAATATAAAATATTCCTTTCAAAAAACCTACCATAACTGCTGGTTTTAACCATCATGGGTGTTTTGGTGTATCAGTGCTTATCTCCAGTTTAGAGATATATATACCTTTGATGTCACTTATCATGGTTTAGAACATCTACCAGTTCTGGTATGATAGGGAACAAAACTAGTACAAAAAGGACAGATATATTCTTATTAAAGGATGTACTATCACTTTTTAAATTGGTCCTTAGTTACAAATGTCTAGAAAATAGTACACTTAATAGCAAGTTATTTTGTACAATTTAATGAAGAAAGTAGTTCAAAAAGTCTATTTGAAATATTTTTACTAAGAGGAAGAAATATTCTTACTTTCTAAGTGTCATATGTATTTTAAAGTTTTAAAATTTGCTTGAAAATATTATGTTTCCTGAGTATTATTTCAATAGGGAGAACATAACTAAAACTATATGACTTTTTGTTTTATAAATAGTCTATTTTTTAAAAAATCAAGTTCAAATCTCATTTAAACGGGGGATTGGATAATATTCGACTAGTATTTTTAAATCATTACATTACTAAATTAAGTAAGGTCTTTGTATTTCAGAGTTGCTCTTTTTTATTTCTTTAATAATATACCAAAGAATAAATCACTTCTCTATCAAGCTATTCTCATCATGCTGAGCTGAAAATCAGTCAACCTTTGGGTTGCTAGGAATTTGCAGGTTCTGGCCATCTTCCTCAGGTGCCTGCAGCCACTTCCGGAAGTTCAGTGCATCCCCAGGAAAAAAGAGACACAAAGACAGTGCAGCATTAATTGAGAGCATTCTAGAATGCCCTACTGGGACAATCACTGCAAATTTATCCTAAAACAAACAGAAAACTCAAACAAACCAAAATGGTCTGTGTCCTCCCCCCATATGTGGCTTATTTTTAAATGAATGCTAAATTGTTTATTTTTAATCGTACATGCAATCTACCCAGACTAGTTACCTATTTCTTTAAAATGCAAATCCTTCCATGATTTTTAATGCATCAATCAAATTTCTAAAAATTATATTCATTATCCTAATTTAAGTACTTCCCAAATATTTAAGATGTATCAATCAATACTCTTAAGTTGAGTTGCCCAGGTAATTAGATTAAGTGAGAAACAAACACATTTAGAGGATATTAATGTTAATTTATGTACCTAAAATGCAGATTTGTTTTATTATTGTGAAGCTGAAGTAAAATTTCATGCACATTTTTAATACTTTACATGATTTATAAAGTCTGATATCTTAGTAGTTAAATATACAACACCTACTAGGAATTCAGTGACACACTTACTTTTATGGGATATTCAGGCTGTGATGGAATGAAATGGTGTTGACATAAGGGAAACTATCCAAAAGAGTTGTGAAAAAGATTTAGAATGTTATGTGTTGTTTTCTGGCTTTGAAGTGTACCACCTTTAATACACATGTTTGTCTTATATTGTCTTTCTACTGTATTATACTGGGGCTTAGTGGTTACTGCCAAATCCAGACCTCTCTCTCTTTTTGAAATGATTTAGCTGTAATAAGAAACTTATTTTCTTTTCTCCCTTTTACACTTTTTCTCCTTTCTGTAGAAACTTCCTTTATTCTTTAACCCTCCTTCCTCAAATCCAAATGAAGTATTGCAATTTAGGCTTCAAAGCAATTTTTAGAAGTCCAGTTACTCACTTGAAAGAAGGGGTAGGTGGTCTCTATGATCTTATTTTCTAAATAAGATACTTCAGCAATTTGAATTTATATTTGAAGTGTGAGTGGAAATTGATTTAAAGTATTTAGAAACTAATGCTGCATTAAAATATCTTTTTATTCTAGTGTATACTGGTTTAAATCCACTATATAAAATGTGGGTGTGAAGTAATATATACTATTTAGAAATATAAAGCCCTAAAACTTTTTGACTTATTTCAGAAATATAGAAAGGTTTTTAGGTTTGTTATCAGAATACCATTTATAGAATGAATAATTATAGGGTAAAATTAGAAATAATATGGGTAAACTTTCAGACAGCAAAGTCTGTGTGTATATGTTATTGCCCAACTGCCTAGCCTAGCGTTAGGGCTGCAGAACACCATCAATCCCGACTTCTGGGTTGCACTGACTTGAGGCTCAGGTAGTTGAGCGAGCCAAGTACTGAATATGTCTCCATCACTGCAGGTATTTTCACGTCTTCAGACTTACTTTCCTCATATTAAAGCCTTAGAGCACCTCAACTTTGAAGCTTACTTACTATTCATTTTTCAGTAAATTCTTTAAGATTTGTTTGGCAATCCTCAAGAAATTCATGATCCTTAGTAGTTAACATGTGAAATGCAATGCTTGCCTTACAGTAGATCAAGAGCATATCTAGTAAGAATGTATATGCTTTCATCCTTATATCCTTCATCTCTTAAGCATTTTTCTTTCCTTTCAAAATTTAGTAAGAGATGGAAGATCTGTTGGAGACAAAGCTTTCTGCAGAGTCTTTTTACACTTGCAAACCTGATTAATAAGGCTATTTCAAACTGGTTTGGGATTCAGATCTGTGATCTTCAAAATCAGAACAAAGATATCATTTTTATAGACAATCCACTATAACATTATTTTCTAACAGCAAATCACTAAGCATGTTAATATCTGTATTATAGAAGAAAACAGTTTAATTGGTATTTTGTCTCTATAATGACAAATGCTCTGTGATTTTTTATTGTCTAACACAATGCTTTATACACAATACGAACTTAGTAAGTTTTTTCTGTTAAGAATACAAATAATTTACACAAAAATATGTTTCTGGTGAATACTGCACTATAAAATTGAAAAGTGGCTATTTCGTGTATTCTTGAGCGGACGTACTGTAAGGCAATATATATTTTTTAAAAATCTGTAAATCATTTTTAAATCTCTAAAATAAGCTAAAAATTTCAACTAGTTTGTTGATGTCTTATTCTGTGCTAAAAAAGCCTCTTTAGAGTGTGTGTGCATGTGTGTATTTGTGTCTGTATGTGTACATTCACACATATTTTATGTATACATCTAGATGTGTTCTCTCTGCCTCTCTCTCTCTCTCTCACACACACACACGAACTGAATCATATTTGCTGATTCTCATGCCAGTTCCGTGTATGCTTTGTTTTCTTCATTTCTGATTGATCTCCAATTGGCAGTGTCTCCCAGCATAAGAGCTCTAAGTTTTTCTGCCCTCATACCCTCTTTGTCAAGTAGTTAATGATTTGTAAACAAACACTTAAATAGGGAGCTCTCTATTTACATGAAGCCATCTGTGAATTCTTTTGTGATGTGAATAATCATATCTTAATTTATCTGTTTTCCAAGTAATTTGGGTTTCTTAGCTGGTAATATAATTTTAGAATATGAAAACACAAAACAAAACAAAAAAATCCCTCAGGTACTCTTCATTTCTTTGAAAATCTTGAAGAAAATTCTGCAAGTTTTAAAAAAATTGTAGATGAAGTAAGAAATACGCAGCTAACGACAAAATACAGTTTTTAGTGAGGACCATAGAGATCAAGGCCAATGAGAAAACTGAAAGCTAGACACTGGTTAATGTGCAGCTATTTATAGCATTTCTTGCAACTCATGATAATTCGTCATGAAAATACAGATATATGGGTTATATTCTACATCTTTGAGTAAAAAAACAACTGGTATGTTTTAGGAATAAAAATACTATTTAATTAGACCTAAAATATATATATTCAGTATGATTTATTGCACTGCCCATTTTAGAAGAAAAAAAATGACTACTCCTGCTTATAAAAGTGTAAAGATCCATGGTTAGAATCTCTGTGGCTTAGAAATAGCTGTAGCAGTTTTGATGGAAATCATGGAAGTTAAGCAATGAGATAATTTTAGATAATATTTTTTCTACTTTCTTTAGCAAAAGTAGCAACCTAAACTTTTCAGATAATTATATTTCCCCCCAAGTGCTGCATTCTTAGATCCTTTGAGATGTGTAGATAAAAATAAGGGTTAAAACCCTTATGCACAATTTATTTTTTTTTTATTTTAAAGAGCACAATTTCTATGAAGAAAAGAGAACTCCTCTTTATTTCTTCACAAACAAAAGGACTATTTTGTTTAAGGCGGTGTAGAACTAAACCCGAAACATTTTAGTGACACATTGTAATGAAATTTGGAGGAAAAATAGAGAATTTTGTTAAAATAGCAAATTAGTCTTTGACTAAATGTAATATGTTATTAATTCTATATGGTATCCCATTAAAAATCAATAATTTTACTTAACCGTGTTTGAATACTTTCTGGAGAGGAATTGCTTATAAAATGTAGTTCCTTGCTCTATGAGAGTGAAATAAGTCTTATTAACTACTATTAACTAAATGTCTTCTTTCTTGAAAACAAAAATAGGTCAATTTATTGTAGAATAGAAATTTTGATGCACTGAAGATCCAAGACATTTGACGTGGTGACATGGCACTGTATGTGTTAAATTTTTGTGAGGATTTATATTAGAGGCTGGGATATGTATTTTAAAATAAGATGACATCTTATTTGTGGTATAAAGGTGTATAGCTTCTACGGCATTTTGGATAAACTAAATAATCACCAGTTTTTTATCTTATTGTCTTATTTTAAATTATGAAATTCCTTAAAGAATTTTTAGGCTAGCATCTTGTAGTTTGGTGTATAGTTTGAACACTAATGCTCTTATGAAACAATCATGTATTTCTCTTAAAATAGTATAAAATACTTGAAACAGGAACTTTAAGATATACTTAACGCTGAAGCATTAGTTTAGTGATTTATGTTTTTTCCATCCTTTTGTACATTCATAGGTTTTATAAGCATGTGCTTTGATCTCAGAAACTTATTTTCCTATTCATGTAACTAATCAACGGGGTCTACTAGGATCTGATAAATAGTATTTGGTTGGAGATAATCCACTGTAATCCCAAAACAGAAATCAAGGAGGGAAATGGTCACAGCAATAAATTATTCTTTCATTCATTCTTGTTACCTTGACTCCACCAATTTTTTTTCAAATCCCCTGATTAAGGGCCATAATACCCATCCTGCCCCATTCAAAAAAATTGCCCCTTGTCTAAAAGTACAGGGAAATATTAAGTAACTATATTGGATCAAGAATTTTGATTTGGTTATAGTGTAAGATTTTTTTGTTTAAAAACTGTTACACAGTAGGATTATAAATACAGTGTGAACCAACAGCTGTCAGTTCTGTTATTAATTGTACAAAAGGACCTAAAGATTTAGAAGGTGGCTCAGTAGTCCAACCTTGCAATTCGCAGTCATAAGATCAGTAGTGCTTTACTTTCCTCATGTGAGTGCATAATAAATTTAATGTTTTCAAATGTGAATATTTATTTAGGGATAAAATACAGGCTGTCCTTTATAGTTACAGAGTGCAATATGTGAAGAACATATTGATTATCTCGTATTAGTGTAGCTAGTTTTAATTCTAAAAATCCAGCAAGTTCTTTTAATAAATGTTAACACACTACACATGTGTATGGTACTAGAAAGTCTTCCTTAATAGGAAAAATGTTTCAAAAATAACAAAAAGGGCAAAGTTGCTGGAGGACACTGCTTGACCAGAATGCTTTAATGGCAACAATGTCAACCCATAGAATTTAAGGACTGAAACCAACCCTTTGGGCTTAGCATTCTGGAACTCATGAAACCTTCCCACTTAGGGATTGGAGTAAATTAGATCAGTAAATTAAAGTTTCCTTCCGATATCCCATAAACATCTCATTGCTGTTTTCTAAGAATAGAGACACACTTGGGGGCCTGGGTTTATTGTTTCCTGAATGTTTTCCAAGTAATGTTTTCATGATGAGCAGGCATGTGCAGCCCAAGGCCTCCTCGACAGGCAACTCTACTAGGGACCCTTCCTTTAGTATATTTCACTTTATAGGAAAACTGGAAATTCTGAAGTTCTCATACTGAATTCACTTTCCTTTCATCATACCTCATGTATTTGTTCTGTCTTGTGAAAATGAGTATTTTCGCGTCTTGTGTAATTACTCAAATTCAGTAACATTTCAATTGCATGCAACCACATTTTTTAGCATCATGCATTCGGAGATCATAGAACACGTTAGCAGTGCTTTGACTTATTTAAATACTTCATCTAATAAGATGAATTTTTATTGCTAACAATAAAAACTGATGATGCAATATGATAATAGTTGTTTCTGCTGTAATATACAAAACGAAAGCTTTATTTATTTGGTTAAAATGCAAAAGTGAGAGAGCATTCAGATTTGTGTTGTATAGAAGAGAACTTATTTTATCAGTCACTTTCATAACCTTTAAAGAGCCTTAAATAGTACATATGAAAAACACATTCATATCAGGTTCCCCTTGGGGATTTTTTCTTTGGTTTAAGAAAATTTTATTAAAAATCGGCATTGCAAATAACATTTTTCATAACTATATGTAGACCTGTTAAAATTTTTATTAAAACTGGAGTTCGGCCTGTTCTTTTTCATCATTCTATCAGATATTAAACTGCCGCAGCAGCTGTAGGAAATAGAGAAAGGGATTTTCAGAGGGATTTGAGTCTCCCTGTCTCTGTGCCTTTAGTGATCATATTATCATAACTATCACACATAACAAAGCTCTAAATCTGTAATTCAGATAAAGTAGTCAGGACTCTGAAATACAAAAATCCAAACATATGCCGTAACATTTTTTTGCAATGCTGGCTCCTTTAACATGGATTTTGTAAACTTGGACAGGCATTCAAGAGATTTTGTGTACGAACACAAACTAAACAACACTGTTAGCAGTGTGTTTGACAGAGATTTAATTAGAGGTGTTTTCGTACATCCAAGCAGTTCCATTAAAAAACCATGCTTGCACGCTCTCGCAAATTATCGCCAAACCTCGAAAGGTTGTAAGAATGAAACTAGAAGCTTGTTTTGAAGCAGGGTCTGTCCGATTCCATGTCTAACCCTGCAACAGTCTGAATCATTTCTCCAGAGCAGCATTCCTTACATGCAGTTTAAAGATGGTAAGTGTGACTATGTCATTCTTTTATGAATAAGTAAGTTAAAAATGAGGGTAAGAAAATTGTAAATCTGACGAAATCCAAATAAAAATGACACAAAGAAAGTTATACACAGAGTTTTCTCTTTGCATGTATAGGACAAATTTATAACTTAATACGTATTTGAGAATAATATGAGTGCTGGGCAAAAGTTAAAGTTTGTAAAACTTATCTTAATCTCAAAGCAGTTGGTAAATGAGCGGCTGAATGTATATATTTACTGTAACAGTGCCTTCTACTGGCCGCACCTTATTCATGATAAGTGTGAAGAGCCTGAATAGTAATGAAAACTTGTATTTGCTTTACATTGTTCTCGGGCATATTTATTACCTTGGTAAAAGTATTTCTGTGAATCACAATTTAAATGTGTTCAGACTGTCATGTGTTAAAGATGAACACAGTTTATTTCTTTTACACTTCAACAGAAATGAAACCTTTTAAAATTCTTTCCCTAAGGAGAAAAGAATTTCCTACATACTGCAACTTAAAATGTTCAATATTTCCACGTGTTTAGTTTTTTTTGTATTTACGATTTTGAAACTGATCTGTACTTACTACCATTTTCCCTTTAGCTTTTCAGTCATGTTGTGTTTAATTAAGACTAGTAAGATCTTTACATATTATCAATATCTATAGAATTTGAGAATCATGAAATTTACTTGTAAACTGAGAAATGCGCAGAATTTAAAGTATAATTTAAATGATTTAAAATAACATTTTATGAGAGTTGTGAAAAATTTAGATATGAAGGCATAACAAAGATACTTGATTTTGAATTTGTTTTGAAAAGAATCAGAGAATCATAAAAGGAAATATGTATAATCATAAATAAAAGTTGCATTTTTCAGCAAAATATTATATCTTATGTGTCATTAAGTGTGTAATTCATCCTTCTATAATAAATGTATGAATAGCATCTCTATGCATCTATATTATTTTAGTTTTAATTTTAAATAATATTTAACAGTGTGCACAGATGATTATAAAATATTTGCTATTAAAATGTTCCAATTAATTTTATGTAGAGATAATTTTCATAGAATGCATTATATTGCTACAATAACCTTTACAAGAAATTCTGAATGTGAGCATTTGACTCTCTGCATAAAATTAAAATCTATACTGTAAAAATATTTTACTTTTGCTTCTTAAGTCATTAAATCCTGCTTTTATTGCCTGAAGCAGCATTTTAAAGAAACTTTATTGCACACAAATTAAAAACCTCAATAGCTGATAAAATTCATTGTATTTAATTAGAAAGAATTATTTCAGTGTGGTCGATTCTATTTATATGAGAAGTAATGTAAATCAGAAGGCATCCTCCTCATTGCCTATATAACAAATCATCCAACACTAGTGTCTGCGACTGCTTCTGAGACTAAAGTCAGAGGTACTTCTAGGCAACCGATCCTTCCAGGGTAGATTGTCAGTAAGTTCAAGGCAGAACTTGGAATAACTCATATGACAATAACAATCTATGAAGAAAATCAAATTTTTATTTTCCCAAACTATTTGTTTCAAATAATTGTCTTTTTTAGAAATGAATTACTATCATTATATCTTAACGTGTATAGAGAAAAGTAATGATTAGAAGCACAAGTTCAATGCTCAAACCTCTGTTTAAAATAGTCTTCCAGTGAGATTTTAATCAATGCTGCAAGGAATATTTTTTAAAGAGGAAAAGTTAGAAAAAAAAAGGCATCAAAGATGAAAGGGCATGGCTTCTGGTTTGTGGACCCACATTTTCATCCCTTCGTGTGTAAAGAAAACTCTCCATTGCTTTATAATGATGGCATTTGTTTTGTTTGCCATGTGGCATCCACAACATGGATAGGGGTGTTCCGTGTAAATTTTGCTATTTGCAATGAAGTATATATATCTTCACAGGCAAGTGTGTAGCTGCTATTTATCCATATGTGTCAATTTCCATATTGTATGTGTACATTTAACCTTGCGTAGACGCACTCATGCATAATGAACTGTAGAGATGTGTGCACAAAGACATAGAAAGAGACAACACATGACAGTGGGCAGTTAATGCACCTTCATTTTCATGAGTTAGGGATTGTTGCATAATTCATGAATGGCAGAGAAAAGTCACAAGTGTGAATTTCATATGGGCAACTTAATATATGTTTAATGGTGTCACTACCATGCCTGTTAAAGGATATGTTTAAACTTATATCATTTGTAGTTTGGTATTAAATTCTTTTAAGTGGCACATCAATAGGAATAAAACATCTGCTCAAAATAATGTGACTGTTTCCTAATAAGAATAGAATATGTATAATCAGTGCATTCTCTTTTTATTTAATTTTCCCACAAACTGATTTTTCCTATCTTTATATTGTTATTCATTTGTATTTTGTTTTAGGCAAAGCGTTAATATAAACAAAATTGAATTCTCATTTTTTGAAGCTATCTTAAGCTGTTAAATTCATTAAAAATGTGCTGATCATATTTATGCCATGTTTAGCATAGACGTTGTAATGATAATCTGTACCCTGTAGAGAATGTGATCTTTTGATAGAACTCAGGACTCTCAGTATTTTCCTGAGAAGTATGATAAATATAATTCCCTATGCATTTGTTTTTCTTGGTTGGTGGATTTAAATCTCACTACTTGGTAATTAAATATTCATTGATAAGTACCTTCTTGTATTGTTTAAATAGTACAGATAAATGATGCGCTAAGATTTCCCATAAGAACAATGGATTAACAATTTTAAAAGATTTCAAATACAAAGTGCTATCTTGTCCAATAATAACGCAGTATTTTGACAAGGCATAGTTCCTTGTATATGTACATGCTTGTACACATATTATGTAAACACTAAATCCACGGGTTGGTTGATAGACCTAAAATTGTCCTTGGAAGTGATAAATCTTCATAATGACTCTGGTGAGTCAGATTTAACCTTATGTTTTATAATTAAACTCCAGTGTGCAAGGAGATTTCAGTGTCTTGCTCCATTAGTTCTTTGTCTCAGCAAGTTCATAAACACAGATTCATTTTGTACCCATCATTTCCACACGCATAGAGTGCACACAGTGTCATGTATACCTGGGAGCAAGCAAAAAATGTGACTTTACAGCTGCATTTCCAAAACTGATAGTTCAGAAATGAAAACATTCAGTATTTAGACAGAAATCAGTGGATATTGGTTTCCTAAAATCCATAATATTTAATGAAATAATGTATTTCTTCATGCATGAGAAAATTACTTGAGATTCAGATCTATGTTAACTTATATAACTGAAATGTATGAACAAAAAATATTTCAGAGGAATATTTTAAGTATAGTGACTATCACACAGAACCACTCATAAAATAAAGCACAAAATTTCTGTCTCTATCATTAAAATGCCTACAATTTGTCAACATTTTAAAGCATACCTTTCCCCTCCTATTAACTAGAATGGACTAATTGAACATGTGCAGGGTGATTGTCTAAGATGTCATAGGCAACAGTATTATAATCATTCTTGGGCATCAGGCAGGTAGTTAGCACTTTGGTTCAGGTTGTCTAGGACACCAAGAATGTTGTTATGCTGCATCTCCAGGCTGCTGGGATGAAATCAGTTGTGACAAAGCAGTGAAGATTAAATTTGTAACAGATACAGCACCTTTGAAGTACTGGCTTATGATTTCACAGTGGCATTATAAGTCTTACTGCAGTATTTAAGCAGTTAGAAAGAATGCTGGTTATTAGCAGTTGAATTTTGTAAAATAGGATTTTATTGTCTTTAAATAACCATGGCAGCCATTTGTATTATCCTAGTACAACATTTTTATTGCCATGTATTAGAGCTGCTGAGTATTTTTTTCACACTCTATTTCCAGGTAAACTATTAGCCCCTATGTTACATAAATGGAGGGGTATATAAATATTTATAAAAATAATATGTGATAAGTATTTCAAAATATGCTACTGTTCTATAAAGACCAAATGAAGAAGCTGTCCACTTTATTTTTCCCAAATAACAGGTTAATGAGGAAATAGCAAAATATTTCAGGCCTCACAGTATAGAATATATAAGGTAACTTAGAATATATAATACTATAAAGCTGAATTATTCCCTTAATAATCTTGCAAGTTCAGCATTAGCAATACATAAAGCAATTATATATTGTTACTAAATCTGATCACATCTATATTTCCTGTCTTATCATATGTCAGAAAGAGTCTGGTCCCTTAAAAATATCTAGAATTTTTGGGCCTATATAATAAACTGATGGGGTATACAACAAACTGTGACCCCACAGATGTTTTATTAGGCATGCATCTAAGGTCCAGACATACGTATTTGAATACCAAAATTTTATGTAAGTTGCTCAATATTAAACTTGGGCAACACCGCTTTGTTTTAATGACTGCGTAGACTTCAATGGGTTAACTTTGCATGAGGGTCAGGTTTTATATGTTTATATTTTCTTAGCCTTGGTCAGGAGAAGTGGCTTTGCTTGCCCTTGCACAGAGCCGGAGTGGTAGGGTTTCACTCCGTTTGAAAATCTAGCACACACATCCCAAGAGGTTACCTTGGTGTAGATTTCTTTCTTTCTGTATTAAATCGCTCATTGTCGCAAAGTGGCTAGTGCTGCTGTGCTTTGAAAAGAACTTCTAAGAGGTTAAAAAAAGCTTCTGTATGAAAGGATTTTTTACTTCTGCAGACAGAATACAGTTTGCAGCTGTTTGACTTGGGACAGTGATATGGATCTGATTGTATACAGTATAGAGGGAGCCGTGGATGCAGCTGGAAGAGAGGTTATAAATTTTAAAAGCAATGCAGATTTTTGCCATTAATTGGCTGCTAATAAAAGCAAACTCAGTGGCTTCTAACTGTGGGAGCCTGTGGCTCTGTATCTGATATCAGGAATTCATACACATTACACAGTTTTAGGGACTCAGACCACGACTAATTGAAATATGAGGCATACTGATCAAATTCAGCATTACCAGCATGCACCATGGTTTGGGACTGTATGGCGACAAGGTAGCATTTATTACTTATTCTCCATAACACTGCTTGATTGAAATATCTAGCTATGTTGTCAGCGGAGGCCCAGCTGGGCTTTAGTACAGCTAATTAAGTCATTAAAAGAGAGGTCAAGCAATCTAATTCTTGCATACTAAAGTACAAAAAAGTCTTTTATTATATTTTTTAATAAGTTAAGATTTGAATTTTTAAAGAAATTTCTTTTTAATAATAAATGAATTTACTGGTTTATTTATTGAAGTCAATTTAAATATGAGGATGTAAGAAATTATGAACTTGTCAATACACAATTTCCAAGGCATGTTATATGGTTATGTTCTTTAATAAGTATATTGTGCCTGGGATTTTTGAAAGTTGTTTAATAAATTAAATACTGATGTAAAGGGTGTAGCTTCTGATAGTTTTCTACTTATTATTTCAGCATAGTGTTGTTTTTTAGGGCAACATTTCTCCAAGATACATTAGTCCTACAAACCAAAGCAAATATAGGTGATGATGTTTCTTGATTTGAGGGCTTTTGGGTAAAAGTATTAGGTTCTGACTGTTTACGTTCTTGTAATTTATTAAATGCGTCTTTCAAATCCCTTTTTCCTTTATCTATTTGTGAAAGCACCATGTGAACTTGTTCGTGTCAAATGTGTTAGTGAGGGCAAAAACATCAGTGTGTGTTTGAGTGGTAGAAATTAAAAAAAAAATTTTAAAGATGAAGGTATATTACCTCCAAACACTGCTTACTGCACAGTATAAGAGTAGTATTTAAAAACAGGACTATTTTGCTTACCTTTATTATTTTACTATTACGTTTTTGTGGTAGACTTCCAAGGTAAAGACTGGACAAACTCTAACATTGAACATGTTCCAAAAATAATTAACTAAGATGTTTATGAATAGCTTGGGTTCATCGCATCAATGTCCTTAATAGTTTGGATAACAATTTATAGCTTTTGTTTGCCTTTTTTTCCTCTTTCAAATTAACTCTCAATCCATCATAATGTCCGAAGCTAGATTAGAAAGTAGAACCTAAATTTATTCATTTTTTATGTATAAATTGTATTGGAAAATGTTTGCGGAAGTAACGTTTAAATTATATATTAAATTAACAATGAAATCAATTCTTGCTTGTCTATCCTGTTCCTCATTTGGTATGTATCACTAATACTTAGTAGAGTTAGTAAATATCACTAATTTTGGCCTTCATTTTAAAATGCTTCTTGTATCATTAAAAACTTGAAAAATCAAACAAGTAGTAGGACCAGAGTGACTGGCAAAGCTTTAAAATGTATGGGCAAAATGATACAAAATAGTTCAAATTACAATGGCTGTCTTAGTTAGAAATGGTTTGAAATATCAAATGAGGTCTGCTTTAGAAAAATCCTAGAAGAGAACTATAAAGAGATGCAGATCTTATTCCAGATTTCATATCTGTTGAATATCTGTTTTCAGCTAGCGATTGACATGGAACAACTGTTACTAATTTTTGCACTTTTATTAGAGTAGAGCATGCAGATCTAAATAACCTACTGCTATTTTGGCAGGAACCATACATTTTCAGGGAAAATGTACACTGACATCAAAATATTTTGATGGTAATAACTTTTCAAAGATTGAGAAAACTTTTGACTATCAGTATAACTAGTTGTTCTTTAGAAGTTACTGATTCAAAGTCATTAGAGGCAAAAATGGGCATACAGTAAATTATAGATCTACTTGGCCCAGATGTATCTCTCCTTGCTAATGTATTAATTTTCTTAGAAAGTCATTGATATTCATGCCTAGTGGAGAGCCTAATGTAATGTTATAGAGATTGGAGGAGGGACCACGTATTGTGTGCTGTAGAATTCAGGAGGCTATATATTCATAAATGAAGTTATAAACACAACTCTTCTCATGGACGTCTTAGGTTCTGGTTGAAGAGATCCTTGTCCTGAACACTCAGAAAATAGTTTTATGCCTGTTTTATCATTAATTGTTCAGCACATGTCCCATGCCTTCTTTCCTACACAACAGTAAAACTTTGTCATACTCTGAATCATACTGACAAACACAGGAGTAATTGATTTTGGTTCAAAGCTAATTTCAGAAATTGACTGTTTGCATCAAAAGTAATTTTTAAGATGTTTGTACAAGTAGCTTTATCATGGTAGTTTTTACTTTTTTAGTAATAATAAAACTTATGTGAGATATTTGGGAGATCCCTTTAATCAGACACATGATGATTAAGCACTCATACTTTTTGAAGCATAACTCTCACTGTGTTCACTCAACAGAAGTCTGTGTGAGCAGAGACACAGACAAATTCCTTGTCACCTCTTCAGATGTGTTTTCTCCTGTCTACCCCAGACCTGTATTGATGGTGCCTCTCTCTGAGAGCCTGGAGTCAGTGGGTGAGGATTCACAGTAGTGGGGGACCTTCCTACGTGAATTAGTAGGAAAATGAAGATATCATCTGTCCCTAAAAGACTGCTCCAAAGTTTTACTGTTAACATCATTTAAAATTTGACTCAAATAGTAGCTAAATGTTTTTAAGACAATTCTGTCTCTTCCAGGAAACAAATATAATGTTCACAGCTGAACTTTAAAATTTCAAAACATGTTATTTTTGCTAGTTGTCTATTTAAAATAAGTACTTCATTTTCCAGGGATCAGAAATTTTAGAATTTCTTTGCCTATATTTATTGTCAAAGACCATAAGCATGGAATGACTGAAGACTAAAAGTCTGGTCTCAAAAGAATTCTAGCTCAATTTTAAAATCAGAAGTTATGGAAGGTTTTGGGTAAGCCTGCGAATCTCTGGGCACCTGTCCAAAATGAACCTCTAAGTCTTTTGAAGTCTACCCATCACTAATATACACAGTACAGTCTAATCCAGCTGTCTGCCCCTTTTCCTGTTTCCCTTTCTCTTTCTGCAATCTGTCCTGAGGTACCAATAGCTGAACACTGTGGGAGATGTTTAGTGGAATGAATTTTGCCTCTTGGAAATGTTCCCTCTTGGTGAATCTAGGGTTTTGTTTGGGGGAGGAGGTGGGGGACAGAACAGGTAATACTTCAATCATTTGTCTTTCTGGTTGACATATATTTACACAGTAATTCCTGTATAACTTTCAAATTACAAACTCCTTTAGTTATCAGTAACAGTGATAATATCTTCAAAGATTTGTTTTCTGTTTCAACTAAAGATCATACAATTTTAAAGAGCAATACAGATTCACAGATGAAAGTAAACAAGATATAGTTTTAGAAAATCAAATTTATTAACAGCTTTTAATACCAAGTGGCATTATATTATGTACTATTAAACTGTTTGAGTAGGTCAATGGAATTTAATTTTTTTTTAATATTTTGCAGTTGGTGGTTTTATTAGTGATTGCTATTTTAAAATATAGTATATTTGTTAAAATTCTTTCTCTTTAAAATGATTTTGGGTAAGGATGTATTTTAGCTAATTACAGAGATTTTAAAAGTAAACCAAAGTAAAATGGGAGCATAGTTTCTAAGAAGTCTTTGTGAAAAGCACAATGCAAACTTCAGATTGTGACCAGAAAATATTTCAGCTAACCAAATACTTAAAATAGTGTATATTTTCAGTGTCTCTCCTTACTTTGTCATCTTCTGTTCATAACTGGACATCCAGTTTTTAGGATTTCTTCTATGGAACTGTTTCTGAAAGGGAAATTCCTTAAATATTTCTAAGCATATCTTCCAAAGAGAGTAGGAGAGTCAATGTAAAGAATTTGATGTAGTTATCACAGAACCCCACAAACGTTAACTGAAAACACAGAGCAGGAGAAGAGAAGCCAGTGCCCTCATTCTGCTCTGACCAGAGTAGCAAAGCCTCATTTTATGTAAATAAAAGACTGGCAAATTGGAGGAAAGAGACAGCAGGACTGGAAAAGAGATTACAAGTTCAGGTGAAGAATATGCTGGAGTCTGTCCTGTCTATTCACCTTGTACTCTTTGTTTTTCTCCTCTTGATGATTAAAATCAGCAAAATATCGAGCAAGTCTTAAGTGCAGATCACCACACCTAGGACTGTAAAGTGCTGTTGATGAAGAAAATGGATAGTCACAATCTTAAACTTAAATGCACACACAAGCCAAACGCTTCTAAGTCAGTACCATTTGGAAATCTGAGTTCTTATCTCAGCCCTGTCCTGTGATATTTTGCAAGTTACTAAACATTACATGCACGCATACACACACACGCACACACTTGGGCAATCTCTAAGCTACAAGGGTAGTTCAATTGCTTTTTAGATTTGTTGGAAAAGTGAGATGTGAGAATATGTATTCAAGAACTTTAAAGATTCAATTTCATCAAAATTCCAGTGCTTGTGATATGTTGTAAAATGTTGTATGTCTGTTAATGTTTCCCTCCTTTTATCCTTAAAATAAAAAAAAATAAAAAAAAATTCCAGTAGGAGTTTGTGGGAAGATTATGAACTGATCCTGAAATTCACCTGGGAGAGAAAAAGGCAAAGAATAACCAAAGCACTTTCTGGAGATGAAGAAGAAGGTAGAACCATTGCCATTATGTTACAGTAATCAGGACGAAGTGTTATTAAAACAGGGGCAGACAGGTAAATCAGAATGGAGACTCAGACAGAGAACGCTTTTTAAACGGAGATGGGACAGAAGAGACCTACTCCATGGGGCTGTAGGGAAATGATAAACTACCCCCAAATGACCCCAGGACAGTAGGTTAGCCACATGGCAAAACAAATCACAAAGTTCTAGATGAATTAATTGTATCTTCACACAAAAGGCAAAAGTTCAAGTCTTTCACTGAAAACATGGGAGAAAATATCTGTGCTGAAAAGTATTTCTGAAGGCCAAAACACGCATGAAAAACGGGTTGATATATCTGATTGCATTAAGTTAATAAGCCAATCTGATATATCACAGCATTAGATAAAAATAGAAAAACATAAAGTAAAACTCCCCTAGATATAAGTGATAGAGTTAATATTCAATATATTAAAAAATCTACAAATTAAGACCAAAGCTACATACAACTCAATAGAAAAATAAACAAAGGACAGAAACAAAGACTTTACAGAAGAGACAAACTAATACCAGGAAAAAGTCCAGCCAAAATATGCTTAGAACCATGACAGGTGGATTAAACAATGATAAGATATCATTTCACATCTTTTGTGTTGGCAGAAATTAAAAGTCTGGAAAATACCAAGTGTAAGGATGTGGCGCAGTGGAAATTTCTGTGCCCTATTTGTGTGAATGTAATTTAGTACATTAACCTTTGGGACTATTTTGGAATTTTAGAAAATTACAGAGTATGCATACTCTACAATGCATTTCAGGAAAGCGTAGAATTTGGGGATGGTGATTACAAGATAAAAGAAATATTCTACGATTTTTATATGAAAAGCTATATGTAGAGATATTTTTCCAGTACTCTCTTCACTAGGAAAAAAATGAAACATCTTAAGTATCCATTATTGATCATTGGTTAAATAAAATGTAGTGCATTCAAAAAAAAGAATCTCTACAAATTGGTTGGGGTAGTGAATGAGTGGCACATTGATCAATAGAGATAAATCTAGAAAACTCAATGCTAGTGAAATGAAGGTTTGCATACTCGTAGGAAGTATATTCATAAAGTTAAAGTATTCCAAAAATGTATTGTTTGTAGGCAAATACTTGTATAGGAAAAAATAGGGATATACAATTTATATGATAATACATGTGCTACATATATGCTAATTTCAGGACACTGATGCACTCGGTAGAGAAAGAATAGAGAGAAATATGATCTAAGGTAGGTTCAAAGGGGCCTTAACTGTATTCATAATATTTTCTCCATAAAATATGTAAATGTATAAACATGTGAAGAATTTCTTTTAAAATTTAAATATTAAAAATTGGACACATAATATTTGTTAATATTTAGATGCTATTATATACTAAGTAGACATATATGTATGGTGTGTATTAATCAAATCACGGTAATTAGTATTTCCATCAGTGTTTGCCAAACAATGGTCATTTGTATTTGTTGGAAATCTTTGTGCTTATGTAGATATTTTAAAATATATAATAAGTTGTATTAAACTATAGTTTTCCTCCTGTGCTCCACAATGCTGGAACTAATTTTTCCAACCTAAATGTGTTTTGGTGCCTATGACCAACCTCGGTTTCTCGCCCTTCAACATCTCCTTCCTAGTCTCTCATGACCACTGTTCTCTTTTCTCCTGTGATTGATTTCTTTTAGTGTTCCCAAATGGGTAAGAACACGTGGTATTTGTCTTTCTGTGGGTGGCTTATTTTGTGTATGATGATATCATCTGCTTCCATTCACATTATCACAAATAACAACTTCATTCATTTTTTTATGACCAAATAATATTTTGTTGTGTATATACACCACATTTTGCCCTTTTTTCATCTGTTTTTTCCCCTTTTTTCTCCTTCTGTTTTCATTCTGTGTATTCTATGGCATACCTCAAATCTAGATGTCTTGGACAAATTTCTTGTATCGGTCGTGGACATGTATGATTTCTCTTTAGGTTTTGGAGATACTTTTACTTAAACGTGTTAACTCTGCTACCTTAATATTCATTGATAGAACTTAAAGGTAGGTTACAGACATTCTCTACGACTCTTAGTACATTGATTTTTAACTTTTCCCCCCATTCAGCTGTTGAAAGACATCTTGCTTGATTCCATATCTTGGCTGTGGTAAATGGTGCTGCAATAACCATGGGATTGCAAAGAAGGTATTCTTTATAAGATTTCATTTTCTTCAAGTAAATACCCAGTAGCATGATGGCTATATCACATGGTACTTGCATTTTTGTGCTTTTTGAAATTCCATACTGTCCTACATGACTGTACTAATTTACATTCCCACCAACAGCATATAAGGGTATCCCTTCCTCTGGAACCTCAGCAGGATTTGCTGTTGCGTGTGTGTGTCTTTTTGGTAATAGGCATTCTACCTTGGGTGTGATAATATCTCATGGTTTTGATTTTCATATCTCTGATGATTATTTATGTTATTTTTTTCATGAATAAGTTGGACATTTGTGTGTATTTTTTGAAGAAATGTCTATTTAGGTCTTTTGTCCATTTTAAAGTCAGCTGCTGATTTGAGGTTTTGGGTGTTTTCTGGATATTAATCCTTTGTCAGATGAATTGGTTGCAAATGTTTTCTCCAGTGCTGCACGTTTTGTCAGGCAACATGTTATGAATTCTTCAAGTTAATCATATTCTGTGAATTTTGTGTTGGCATGAAGTATTTAAATTTTCAAGAGCTTTTGGAGGCAGTTGTTATATATCATTCATGTTTGCTAAAAATAGTTACTAAATTTAATAATATAAAGTTACAACCAAGAGAGTCATGGTAAGAATTTGGGATTATGATTAGAAGTTTGGTGTAGTATCCTTGCAGAGCGGGAATCAGACCAAGAAGGAGGAGACCCTGTCTGATTGGTGCGATGGCTCTGAGAGGAACCATGAAGCTATCACGCACTGGGATCACCTGTTGCCACTGGAATTAATAGAAACAGAAGGACCAAGTCCTTTCTCTGCCTTCCAGCCTCCTCTGGTGCCCTCTAATGTCAGAGCTTAGTAGGGAGCAGATGGCAGAGCAGAAAAGTACTTTAGAGTTTCAGCCCTAGAATCATAAAGCAGAATGTACAAAAATGGTTTTAAAGCTGAGAGACAATAACTTAGTAGCAAGCATATTTCTCAGTCATTTTGCAGAATCTTCTGCCTACAGCCAAACCTCTGGAATTCCACTTCTTGGTGGGAAAGAGCAGAGACTCCTTTTTCTCCCACTAGTCATTTTGTTTGGCCCTGCAAGAAGGCGATGATATTGTCGTCTCTTCCTCCTGCTCCTCGTACGCAATTCCACCTCCAATCTCAGGTAAACCAATACCCACTAATAAACTCTCTGAAGATCTCTTTACATCTTCCACCAACTTCATTCCCATACATGAAATCTTTGGCAAGTGACTCAGCTTTTCTCTGTATATCCCAGCTGTGATCCCAAGGGATCAACAGAACTTGCCATCTGAACTTCTGCATCTTGTAGACCTGCCTCCAACTTGACTGCACAAAACCAGTGCAGCCCAGGGCCTTCTCTGATGTTGATTCCCTGAGCACACTCCCACTGTCACGTCTTCCCCTGCAGTTTGCTACTTTTTAAGAATAACTTCTTAGCTGTTTATCTCTCCCAAGTCCTTACATTTTGCACGTTTCTGACCTCCATGAAATTATCCTGTCTTACTCTAGCTTTTCATGTCTATCAGTACTTCTGTGATACCCCACCTGCTCAGGATATAAGGATAACACTTGAATCATATGTGTCATTATTGTTTTTTGTTTGTTTGTTTTTTGTCTTTTGGAGATAGGGTCTCACTATGCAGTTCAGGCTGGCCTTGAGCTCACTTTGTAGCTGGTCTCAAACTTACAACAACCCTCCAGCCTCAGCCTCCCGAGTGCTGGGATTACAGGCATGCACCACCATGCCCGGCTCATATGTGTCATTATGATTACATTTCGCCAGTGTAACCAGCCTTATTCTCTCCTTGTAGATTCCCTGCTGATCAGCACTTACTGATTAATACGGAGATCTTGCTTCTTTACTCACACACTGAGAATGCTCCTGTGGCCATCAGGAATCCTGTCTTTCCAGCCAGGGCTCTTCAAGGGATGGTCTCTGTTTGCCTCTTCATTTCTTCATCTCCCCTCAGTGCAGTCTTTCCATTACTTTCCTGATTTGCTCTCGTTTTAGATCCATGATCACTTTTAGAGTCAGTGACAGATTTTCTTTTTTTTTATTTTAAAAATAAAAGAAGGAAAACATTAACAGACACAACCTTTTACAAAATAGCAAAAGAACAGTACAGACAGTACAGAGTTACAAACAAAGTGGTAGGGAATTAACAATGTTTGTTGTATTACCTATTGATATCTGCAAAGTGGTTTCTCATGGAAACAAATAGAGACATGCAATATTGATCAATCAAGGACTCATTGACAGTTTCTTTCAGCAAAGAAATAGAAGACAGTAGAACAACTATGTTAACTATCCTGCATATACATACATACAAAATTCCTCCTTCTTTCCCGTCTCTTTTCCCACATCCCAATTGCCCTTTACCCTTGAGTGTTTTCCTATCATTTCACAATGTCTATCCCTCTAGACCTAGTTCAGTGACAGCTTTTCAATCCTTATCACGCTGGGTCAACCACACTGTTGACCACTCCTGAGTTTTCCACTCTCCCCACATTTGGTCTCTATGGAATTATTCTCTTGAGATCTTCCTACATTCTTCCTTTTGAGGGCACTTTCAAGCTTTTAATTTTCAATTTTTATCTTAAACACTGACATTTTTATGGTCTTTTCTCATTTCATAAGCTTTTCTCCTGGATCATACATTTTATTCCTATAGTTTGCATGACCATACACGACTGATATCTCCTCTATATCTCCTGGCTCCAGCCCTGCAGTACACTTTCGTACTGACTTCTTAAAATACCAAAACTGCAGCCAGTCACTGTTACATCTCCACCCTCACCTAACCCACCTTTTAGTGCTGTCCACCAAGTTCATCAAGCCAGGAATATGGGTGGTGGATTCAACCTCAGACTTTCCCTCTTCTTCAGTCTGTATATTTAAATTACACCATATTGGGGGCCTGGGGTAAAGTTCAGCAGCACAGCACCTGCTTGGCAAGCTCAAGGTCCTGAATTCGATTCCTGGTTCAAAAAAAAAGATCATCATTAAATTATACCATGTCTTACAGAGTCTCCTTTTTGAACATCTATCAAAGAAGACCCTTTCTCTAATGACCCTGGCCTTTTCTTCAGTTCAGTCATTCCTTAGAATTATGCTCACTTCCTAGAATTATGGCCTTCTAAGTCATCTTCCTCCAGCCCTCCCTCCTGTTTTCCTCTACTCCTTTCTCCATACCACCATGAAAGTGGTATTTGCAACAACAGAATCAAATCTCCTGGCTTCTTAACACCTTCATACAGTTCTTCCTGGGCTCTGGGATGAGCACCCACTTGCTCTACAAGGTACACAAGTCTCTTTGGAGTGTGGACACCCCCACCTCATCTGTCTTTCTACCCAAACAGGTTCCACATTGTTGCTATTCTGAACTTCTTACCAGTCCCTAAACATTTTTGGTGTTTCGTATTTATTCATGTTTATGTTTAGATTAACTTTTTTTTTCCCTTTCTCTACATACCTATCTGCATAGTCTCTTTGGACATTTTTGATTTTCCTTCTCAATCTTTATGTCTAACATTAAACATTTTCTTCTCTGTGAAGTTTTTGTAAGCACTTTGCTTAACAATGAGGATGTGGGCTTGGCTTTACCCATAGAGCAAGTTTTAAAGCTGGTTTGCCCTGATGTAGCTTTCATAATTTATCTTGCTGAGCCTTAAAAGTGTGATGATAATGTAAACCTCTCAGATTTATTAGATAAGATTATGTGTGATAAATGATAAAAGAAGTAAATGAAATGAAATATGCCTAGTTCCAGGCACCTGGTAGAGTCAGTCAGAAGGTTCTAGCATTGTTGTGAGTGTGAATATTTGTGGTAAGAGTGATACTAGTAACAATAATATTCCAGGTAATCCCATACAGAATTAGGTAATCCATTCTGTAGATTCTGCATAGATCAATCTATGTGTAAACCACCTACATTTGCATGTGTCACTTATCTCCAACAGATTACAAACTACTTCAAACCATGGCCTCCTTGTTATGAATAAATTTAAATATGCCACACATCATTGCTGGGAGGACAAGAAGCAGACTACAAAAAGAGATACGTAACAACAGAATAGAATTTATAGGTACTAAAATTGCATCAAAGAAAAAGATGAATAGGAAGATAATTGGGAGGACAGTGACTTGAATGATTTCCTTAACAAATTAGTGAAATTTGGCTAGGGATATAGCTCAGCGGCACAGTGCCTGCCTGGTAAATGCAAGTCCTGAGTTCGATTCCCTGTACAAAAACAAAAACAAAACAAAACAACAACAAAACGAATTAGTGAGTTCTGTATGGTAGTCTATAAGGTTAAATTTTGAATTCCAAATATATCAAAAAGTATGGTAGAAAGTTTAATTCAGTTCCTGAGTTTGACATATTTTAATATCTCTTCAAATATATTTCAAATCCTTTTTTGAATGAAGAAATAAAACTTATAGGTACAGTTACATTCTTCTTCCTTTACTTTCTCTGGCTCCTTCATGGAGGGATCCACTATCCCTGGAGGGAACCACTCCCATGCAGGCTTTTCTAGTTTTATCTCTTATGTCCATTATCATGAAATGGTATGATTTTAAGTAACTATTGCTTTGGGTAATCCTCACCTTTCAGTGGAAACATAGGATAGAACATGAAAGCATAATTCAGCAAGAACAATTAGTACAAAGTATAGTATCTGTGTGAACAAAATGCTCACTTACAGTTTAAACAGCCTGGTTGCACCCGAGAATTGAATATAGATACTAGAACTGTAAGAATTGGTGGAAAAGGAAAATAGAATTCATGAGCAACAGTTTATTCTGGTAACACCCCAGTGCTAGAAATGGAGATGGAATATAATTTTCTATTTCTGTGCTATAGTCTTGAAACAAAAGAACCAGAACTATGGGTGAGCATTAGATTCTAGGACTTTTCTGCCTCTCTTCTTATTTCAAGAGGAGGTGTTCTTCATCTTTTACTGCCCTCTCTCTGTAGATGCTGCTCCACTTGAGAGAGAAGGGTCCAGATTTGAAGGCGCACCGAGATGGGGGAAGGGTTCTGGTGAAAATGCAGTGTCCTTGGGGGAAGTGGAAAGGATGTACAGGATGGAGAAAAAAGACCAAATAAGAGAAAGAAACGTAGATGGGGGAGTGCCCTGGTGACACCTGCTCACTCTGTCCTCTGGCTTCTCTGCCCCACTGCTCTCCCATTCTCTTGAAGATTTCTCCTCCCTTCCTCCAATTCTGAGAGTCCATCAGCATTTTCTGGAAGTCCTTAGATGCCTAAACTAGTTCTGGAGAAACTGTAAATATAAATTAATATAAATATAAATTATATATACATATTATATATAACATATACATATTAAATTAATATAAATATAAATTATACATACATATGTCTATGATAATATGTATATATAAAATCATATGAAAATTTAGTTATAAGCCAAGAAATGATAATTAAAATGACAACACAATAATTTTGAAGTGTTTTAAAACTAAGAGGAAGTGGTCAGAATCATGTCAGGATGAGAGTAACTTTGTTCAACTCCAAGGAGCTTTACTCTATTTTTAGCAGAAGTCATTATGGTTTGAGGAAAACTGTAAATTCTAAACACAACCCTGCATACACACATGCATACACAGATAAGCACTGTGACACTTCAAAGCAGAATTCCAGACATCTGAGAAACGATAATGCAAACATAGCAAGCAAGAATCTAGAATATAATCTAGAACAGAATCTAGAATAGATCTAGAGATATTTGTAGCACATGCCAATGTAGAGTTGTGACCCCATGGAGGACATTTGCCCTTTCAAGTGGCATCATAAAAATTGTGCATTTACTCATTCAAAAACTATGCCAAATAATGAAAATATATACATTACACACTTGGTGGCTGGGATAATCCATGCTGGGAACTTAATGTCTTACCTTTTGCTCATCTTTAAAAACTATCATTTGTTGTCTTTCTAATCAATCTGTCTGACTGTGCTAGCAATCTAGGAATTGGGTTGGGTGGTGGTAGTTATAGGAGGGGCACCATGAGATATCTTAGATACAGAAGTGATCTGGGCTTCCAGGCTGAGTATTCACTAAGATTCTACCTACTTGAATATTTTTCAATGCTGTGTTAAAGTTTTTCTATATCTCTTTTCTAAATCCTCACCTCCTGTAGGCAGAGTAAGATGTTATCCAAGGAAATCTGTGTCAAGGAGGGAGGTGAAGTACACTGACCTGTGAGGTTTATTACTGTTATTATCAGTAATTATTATTTTGCTTTTTGGAGCCTATTTTTCCACACTATTTATTCTAGACCATTTATTTCTACCCAAAGGCAAAGACTGAACATTTTAGGATTCCAGTATATTCTCTTTGTATTTCAACCATGGATCCATAGACTCTTTCTAGAAAAGTGAAATTAAATGCAATAAAGGGAAGACAGCAAGAAAAGCACTGAAGATTTTTGTGAGTATAGAAATGGTGATTTTTTTTACAGAGAAAGGATTGTTTCAATGCAGCCTCAAAGGGGGTCCCTTTCCATCCATTTCCGGTTTGCAGCCAATCTTGCTGTAATGCCTGCGTGATATCAGAAAGTCACAACTTGTCCTAAGCTGTATTTAGGCTTTAAATCTCTCTTTTAAAGCTCTGTTTATTTACATTAAGCCTCTCCTTTTTAACTCAGGTGATGAATTTGTGTTTAGAAATGTGTAACTTTGGCTTACTTGGCCATTTTCCCCTCATGCAGACTCGATGCTGCTAAATGTGCACGAAAGGGCATTTGTGTAATTGCCTGTTTAATCCTGGAGCTCAGCTCACTTTGTGTGCCGCACAGCACAGTTCCCAGCTCAGGTATTAATAGTGCTTTATTATGAGTTGATGAGGTTGGTATTGAAGGCAATGGAAAGAAGATGAGAGTAATGTTAGTATAGTGAGATTTAAACAGCAGAGGTATGTTTGCATCCTTGCATAGAGTGCTGTGTAGGAAAAGATCATTCTGGTGTTTCTACAGATATAGAACACATCTGTGCATTCATAGCTGTAAATATGCCAGGCACAGTTTATCTAATTCTCAAGCATTTATTAGCAGTAAACTCTCTGAAGGCAGAAATCATATACACCTGATTCACAGATACGGGCCTTGAGTTAATAGTGGAAGTTATTATCATTGTGTTTTAATAGTTGAAAAAACTGAGATCCATTAGGTGTTTAACTAACTTACCTAATGTCACAGGCTAGTAAAGGACACAGTAGAGATATTATTCCAGGTCTATCTGACTGGCTTAAGCTGAATTCTAATTCCTTAGACTGATGAGACCTCTCATGATCCTGGCTGCTTTTCTAGTTTTGCTTCTTTCTGTGTAACCATGATGTTACAGATCTTATCCTTTGTATCTGAAATTTCCTTTTTTGTGTTTTGACCATCAAATATTTCCTTTTGTTCAGTGGTTAGACTCAAACCTAGGGCCTTGCACATGCTAGGCAAACTGTCAGTGCCAGCGCATCACCACTGAGTCACATCCCTAGCTCTAATATATTATCTTCTACATAAGGACATCTCTTTGCCTCTGCTAATCTCTCCATCCCACTGAGAATTAATCAGATCTTTCTTTGGGCTACTTCTAAAGCACATATGTAATATTTTATTCCAATGCAGACTTACTATAAGACAATGAGGCACTCCCTATCAGAGACCAATATTTATTTATTTTTTCTGCAGCCTCTAAGTGAAAGTCTCGATATTATATATTTTATAAATTTGAAATAAGTGAATAAGTGGATGACTTTGTTACTTAAATATCTTGCATCTTGACTGAGCCTTCTTAGCAAAAGAGAAAAAAGAATAGAATTTGGAGAATGTTTTGATTCTGAAGGGGTATTTAAGCACATTTATAGACAGAAGAAAGTAGAATGCAGAAAAATGTTATCAGTGAAGAAATAGATGATGCAAATTCCAAGAGGAGGTGGGAAGATATATAACTGAGTGCAGAGTTTGCAGGCATCTGCCAATCCCTTCTTGTCCTAGAGCTACACCAGATCTGATCCCAACTACCACTCCAATGATGGTCCCAATAAGTAAGCACCTCGGTAGGCTTCTATTGGCTCCCTTCTCATGAACAAATGACAACTGATGCTAGTGTATTTGGCATTCTTGCCAATGCCTGATGAGGGGAACCGAGAACTATGTATTAAGAGGAGCATCATCTTGTAGATCACTATTTATTCTTAAAATGCCACTATTATCAGTTTACTGGCTCTGCCACTTGGATCTGCAGTGCTGCCCACCCTGCCAGTTCTTCATTTTGTAAGAATTAGCACCTTCCTGGGATGTAGAGAAGAATTCTAAATAGTGGGATGAGGTGACTTGGCTTCCTTCCACATTTTCTGTTTCTTATCCCTGCACTGTTTTAGAGAGCCAGCCATGTGCATCTGAAACTTTTGGGGTAGTGGGATAAAGTGGACATTCCTGAGCTCTGTTGTAGACGTGCTTAAATCAGAAAGCCTGGGTGTGCGGGTCAGGAAATGTGCCTTTCAATAATTCCCTGGGTGGTACTGTGAGCAGTCAAGCGAAGGACTTCAAACAGGATGATCCCTCCAGAAAGAGCCTCGTGTTGTTGTCACAGCCTTTGTCTGACCACACATATAGTAGATCTTCAGCACAGACCCTGAAGTCCAGTCAGTCCCTAGAAAGGAAAACTTATTTGCTAAGCTGTCCTGAGGTTCATAATAAAGGACCTCTGAGGCTCCTGTGGGTGCATCAGCGGTACTCACTTGCTATCTTGGCAGCACAAAATATCATTGACCATTTCAGCTGTTTTGAAATATTTCCTCCTAACTAAAGCATCAGGTCTAGCCCTCTGTCCTTCTGGTTCCCACTGGTCACATGACACATTTTCAGTTCCTGGAGTGGCACAGGCTCATTCTGTCCTTTGGCCAACTTCCATCTCTCTACAACTGTTTTTTTTTTTTTTTTTCCATCACTCTACAATTCTTCACTTTGAGGATGTGCCCTCCCCTCTAACTCTTCCCTTTACCCTCCTTTTCTCTGTTGCTTTATGTCTGGGAAGGCTGCTTTTCCCATTCATTCACTCCAGCAGACATCTTACATGATATTTTTGTACCATATTTTAATTGTCTGTTTGTGTAAGTTTTTCACTAGAGTTTCATCTTCATATGGGTGAGGGTAACGTTGGTGGTTTTTACTGATTTTTCTCCAGAGCCTTGTAGCCTGCAGTAGTAACTGACATAAGGCTGAGGTAGAACACAAGTAGTGCTTATTGCATAAATGCATGGAAACACAGACACACTCCTCCCTGATCATGTGCCCACAGGCACACACACCAGCAGATGTTGAGGATGCAGTAGTATTTTATTTTAGGAGTATGTGTCTTCATTGGAAAGAAAAGTTCACAAATGATTGCAATGAAGGACAGTAAGTACTCACAGCAAAATGGGCAATATGAATAGTGTTCATGTTAAGTAAAAGAAAAGAACGCTTTTCCATGGGGATAAGCAGTACATACAGGAAAAAAAGTCCCGAAGCATGCCACGAGTTCTGATAGAGAGGTACAGGAGATGGTATTTTCTGAGAGGGTCAAACTGTAGTAGAAAAGCACAGGACAAAAGTGACAGTGGTCAGCCAGTTCCTGAGCTGTAGCAAATAGTTCAGAAAAACCAGAGTAAAGATTGGAAAGGTTAGCATGTGTGGAAATTGAATAAAGGAAAACATGAAGAGTGTAATATTTCTTCTCTAGTAAGTGGAAAACCACTAAAAGATTGAATTTTCCAGTTCCTTTCATGCTGACAAAAGTGTAATATTAATTATGCTTGCTTTTTCCTCTTAACATGCAGTCATTAATTCCATCAGCTCCAGCAGCTGTCTTTTGTTATGTCTCTACATGATTCTAGTAATATCCAAGCCCATTCAAATTCATTTTGTAACACTATTGATGTACTTTTATGACTTACATGTACTATTTATGTGTTCATTGAATCGTTTGCTAAATTAAAATATACCCTTAAACATTTATCATGTACTATAATTATTTATTCTAAACAGGGTTCAAAAACACAAGTTTATTGGTCCATTTTGATTATCTATTCTGGTGGTGTTGGTATTGTGTAATAAGGCCCTGCTTCACAGCACCTAGGGTATTCTAATTCCCTGGATGTTAGTCTGCAGTCTGTGACCAAGAGTAGTAGATTCAAGCCATCTCTTTAGTCTCTAGGCTTTCGGTCTCACAAACCCCTCTTTGCACTATTAGTGAGGTATTCCTGGATCACTGAGAAATTCAGTGTAAACCTTCTCATGAAATTCAACAAATGTACTCCTTAAAAGACCAGCTTTGGATGCCTGCCATGGCAGTGCTGGCCAGTATGAGCAAGGAGTCTGAACTTCCAGGGCTAAATGAAAATCCATTTCCCTCACTTTCCTGAGAGTCCCCATCCCCTTCTCCAGCCCTGGGATGCCACAAAAGGAAAGGAGAAAAGGCCAGGAAATGTGAGCACATAGCTGCCTTCTACATTCCCAGAGGCTCTGCTCCATCCCAGTAGGGGAGAGGAGATTAATTATGGGATGTTAAAGTTTTAAATTAAATTCACTTAAAATTTGAGCATCCATTTGCAAGCCATTTCCAAAATAACTGCAGTATTGTTTTAGCTGGACATTTCTGGAGATTGTGCTCTAGAAGTGCAATCATGGTAAAAGACTCCAGAGGGAACCTTGGAGAAAATGTGCCATTTCCTGTTTGCACCCACCCAGTTCAGTCCATATGAGTTATCTGCAGTGATACTTATGTTTATCTTTAGAATTATAGAACTGAAAAAACTGCAGTCTCCAGATTTCTCAATTCTTCTCTTTTAGTACTTCCGTCTTCCCTCACTTTCTTTCCCCCTTCCTTCCTTCCTTCCTTCCTTCCTTCCTTCCTTCCTTCCTTCCTTCCTTCCTTCCTCTCTCCAATACTGACATCATATTCTATGCCAGATATTACATTAAGTGACAGGGACATACAAGTGAAAAAGACAGAACAATTTTATCCTCATGGGATTTATATTCTAGAGTCAGAAAAGTACTTAATGTCTTTGAGCTCAGCCCGAGTGAATAGAATGGCATGCCTTAAACATTTTTGGTAAAGAACGTTCCAGGTGGAAGGAATGAGGAATGTAAAGATTCTCCTTACTCCACATCAGGAGAGTGATCAGCAGGCTTGAGGAAGAGCAGAAGTCCAAGGAGATATGAAGGAGGTGATAGGAGATAACATTGGGAAGTGTGGGAGTGAGGGACATAGGGCCTTGTGTCTTTTGGTTTTGGTCTATGTGTTGGAAAGCCATTGAAAAGGTTCTGATCAGATAAATGATATAATTTGACAAAGAGTCTAAATATAGGTAGACCATAGGGAGACAATAACGGAAGGCAGAAGATGAGTTATGGAAGTATAGTGGTCATTCAAGCAAGCTACAATAGGGGCTCTTGGTAAGGACACAGAGGTGAAGTCCATGAGACATGATTGGATCCTGGTTAATTGGAGCTCTTTAGAATTTGCTGATAGAATGGATAGAAAGTATATGAAACATAAATGAATCCAGGATTATTTCCAGTTTGGCTGGTTTATTTATTTATTTATTTACTTACTTATTTTTGTTGTTGTTTAATATTCTGGTGGAATTGTCAGAACTCTGGCCTTGGTAATACCAAAAACATAAACAAAGAAACAAAGGCAGGAAGAAGATTTGGGGGAAAATCAAGTGGTCAAAATTTGCTGTCTGAAATCTGAGATGCCTTGTAAGCATTCTATTTGAGGTATGAGACTAGAGGTCAGAGGAGGAGTAGGGAAGGAGGTGTCAGTATGGAAGATAGGTTGTACTTGGCAATTAAACCAAGAGATTGCAGATGACCAGCTAGGGAGTTGAGAGATAGAGAAAAGAAGTGGTCATAGAACTGAGGCTAGGTTACCCCAGCAGCTAGCGAAAGCAAAAGGGGTGTCCACACCTGAGAAATTGTGTCCAGTGAGACCCTGAAAGCTACTGAAAGAAAATGTCTCCAAAAGAATTCACAGGGTTGGTAATTAAATGTTGTTGGGATAAGTTCACTGAAGACTGGAACTGGTCTTTACCATAGGAATTGGTAAAAGTGAGAATAATTGCAAACTCATGGAGAGAGTTCAGAGTTGAAAGTTTGAAGCTGGTACAAAGGGATTGGGAGGTGAGAAGGACAGAGAGAGATTGAGAGACAGAGACAGAGACAGAGACAGAGACAGAGAGAGAGAGAGATCTTTTAGAGTAGGTTAACTGAAGAGCAAAGGGATGAGAGTTGCAGCTCAGGGAAATTGCAAACGAGGGTTTATTTTTATTGTTACTTTTATGGTGCTGAAGATTGAACCTTGAGGCTTGCATATGCTGGGAATATGCACTTGCACTGAGTGATAACCCACCAGACAGGCTGGTTTTAGATGGACACGTAGTATCACAGTTTTGTGTGCTAGTGAGAACGATACAGCAAAGCTAGGAAAACAGTCATGATTCCAGAGAAGGGGCAGTTGCAGAGATCGTGCACACAGCTTAGTGGAAAGAGGGCTAAAATCCCAAGAATAGTTTGATCTTTAAACACAAAATCATATCCTACATGTCTTACATAGCTAAAAAAAATTATAACAAGCCCATATATGTGCTGTTGAGAGTATTGGGTCAGGCAGGCCATGGGAACACTCTTTGTAAATAAGAAACTGCTTACCATGAATGCTTACATTTAGTGCAGTCATCTTTACTGAATGAGATAGACAGGTGTCTACTTGTGATATATCCATGGTACTGTGGAGCTCAGACTATGCTGGGGGACAACAGTAGGGGGTCTGTATTCCTATATACTTATTAGAACCCAGGAGTTTTATAGAATTAGATCAGCAACCAATATGGGAGCACCTTTGAAATGCTAAGCACTGAAAATATAGTGATGGAAAAGACATCACTCTCCTTAGGTATCTTAAATTCTAGTAAAGGTGGGCAATGGCTAGACAGGTGAATAAATAAACAAGATATCTTCTAGTCACACTTGTCATAAAAAGAAACATAAGTAGAGGTGATGGAGACACTGATCCGTTCTTTTGAGATTGAAATTTGTTTTTGCGTGGTCCAGAGACTTGGAATAGGATGGTAACTCTTTGTCACCCCACGGACCTACACTGCAGCTGGAACAAGACAACAAAGATTCATGCTTTTTAATTGAATGATCCAGATTCGGGTATCAGGGGTACTGAGTGGTAAAAGGAATTACACATTTTTGGCTCTTAGCTTATTGTTTTGATTATCATACCAGGAAAATAGATGTAAAATGTATTGACTATGACTATTATCCATTTCAAAAATCATCTTATACATTCTAAAATAAGCAATTATAAACCCACATGAATTAACATCTCTTAAATTTCAATAGGATCCAGGAAGATTAGGCTTGTTCTTTATTGCATAGCAAAGTCATTAGTTTATAGTTTGTATAAACTGTATCTTGGTGAAAAAAATGTAAAGCTTTATGCTATTGATCAGTCTTCTGTAACAATACCATTTTAAATTATGAGAAGTATCATACCTGAAAAAATTTTCTTTTACTACTGTTACGTTGTATTTTGTATATTAAACAGGAATATTTGCTGAGGGAAAGTCATTTTTAAAATGATTTCTTTACAGTAAAGAGAGATTTTGTTAAACTGAGATAAATATTTTAAACTAATACCCTCTAAAACTTCACTTTAGAAACATGAGACCATTTGGGGAATATAAATGTGCTGTTGGCTAAGCAACTCTAAAGCCATGGATTCCTTGTTACCTAAATGCTAAAGCAATGGATAGAAAAAAGTATGATTACTTTAATACCCTCTTTTTCCTTGTGCTTAAGCTAGACAACAATGTGGATTTGAAAGAAAATTTTATCACTTAAGCTCCTGAAAAATTTGAGTCATTGGCATTTATGCCTTAATTAGGGGCAATAGAATTTGGAAATTTATTTTCCAGATCTTTCCATGGTGGTAGAACTGTAAAAAAAATGTTAACATGAAAAATGTAATCTCTCTCCAAAGGGTATTGTGTGGGATTCTAGCTGCCTTTCTTCACGCCAGTTTTGCAAATGTAAGCTCTGGCTTTTTAAATGCTTTGATGGATGTTAAAGGTGCAGTGTTTATGACGATGATGGAGAGCAATAAGTAATTTTAGGAACATGGAGTAACCAAGAATTAAGAATCAAGTGGCTTAGTACAGTACAGACTTTTATTTTGAGGTCCTAGACTTTTAGTAATCTTAGGCATACAGTTTGGAGGAAGTCAGATATCACAGGAGTGTCTAAAATCTTTGTCTAAAAGTCTTTTTGTTCTTGACTGCCAGAGAATATAAAAAATCAGCTGTGGTATTTTCAGAACTATCCAATTTCAAATGCCTTTTATGCAGAGATTTTATGACCAGTTGCCTGACAACATATAGATATAGTTACTTCATGTGAAAGGTCCTGTGCTCCTGGTGTTGCTGTATTTTTGGACAGGAGCTCTCTATAAAATAATATAACACAGTAGTTCCCAATCTACAGATTTCAAACTGATTTTATTGTTTTGCATTCTTGTCAGTTTTAGAGACTTTTCATAACTGAAAAATCTTTCTCCACACATTCCTTTTGAACTGTGTTTCCAGACCAGCATTAGTTACTGGCTGCGTAATATGTGTTGAGTTGCTTTAACAGAAATTGGGCATTTGCTAGACGTTAAATATGGTGTACATGCACTTAAGCTCTGAAATCTTCTGTTCTTGTATTAATTTGAATATGTGAGAATTTTTGTTTTTATGGACTGAAAGCTTCATTCTATGGAAAATTTTTAATGAGAAATATAGCTTCAAAATGTACAATAGTAACTATAATTGTGAAACTCTGTTGGCTGTATATTTAGTTAATTTAGGCAGTGCTGGGGATATACACACATTTGAATTGTTCTCTTGCACTTATAAATTCTTATGGAATAATTTATACATATAGCTAAAACATTTTTATTATCCCCATTCCTATATGAAACACATTAGAGAACGATATTCACCTAAATATTTTTTCTCTGTATTTTGTTTATTATGTGGTCTTCATGTTACCCCAGAAAATAGATTGATAATAATATAGATCAAGAATAGAAGAAAAGTACAAAATTACCTCAATACAAAAGTATGTGTAAATGACTGGATTTAAAATCACCACTTACTAGAATGTGTAGGTTTTGCGAATACTTTGAAGCCAGAGGTTTAGACTATTAACTTGGTGGAGAGTGGCTTCGAAGATGACTGCAGGTTAAAGCAGTTGTATGTTTGAACAAGAAACAATGGGCACAAGGGTCCCGTGCAGTGCTAAAGGATTATTTTTTCCTTTTAAGAAAAATACCGCCCTGTGGATCAGCAAGTCCAGATTTGTACAAAGAAAAACTAGTTCGGGGCTGTGACTGAGAGCCGATACGTTTCAAGAGGGACCGGCCGGCTACACTTGTGAGCAGTGACAGATCTCTGTGAAATATAATCCTGATTAAAAATGCATGTGTGAAACCTCTTCGAATAAAATGCTGTGTCCAAGGACATTTTTTTTTTTTTTTTTTTTGAGCTGCTGCATGTGAGACGGGAAGATGAATGTGGCCACTCCTGGGCTGTTCACCCCATCATCTGCTGGCTGTTTTGTACTTCTGAAATGTTCTGTTTCTATAACTTTGAACTAAGTAGAAGTTTTCTGTTAAAAAAAATTGATGCATGTAAATTTTAAAATTTCAGAAATTCTATGTAAACCAAATGATCTTTTTATACATAAGTCTAAATTTAACACATACACTAAATGATGGAAAGTTGTCATTTAGAGGAACATGGACAACTATGGTATTTAAGCCTCTCCTATTGCTAAGTTATGTAAAATAAGAGTCTTGTGTGTGACTACTTCACACAGATTAGCAACTCTATTGTTGTTAAGTCTATTACTGTTGCAGCACCAAAGCTGTAATCAACTCGAGCAATTTGAGTGTGTAGATAAACCAATTTTGTTCATTTGGGGTCCAGATTTGTGGGAAGTCAGGTATAAAGCCAGAGATGCTTCTAAAATAGAGATGTGATAATTCTGTTTGGTTACAATAAAAACAACCAAATCAACTGTGGAGAAATCTGAGCAAGCCAAATTGTCTTGTGTTCTAGTTATTACAATTGTGTGTGATTTTGATTCTGAGATCATGGCCTAGAATGCCTAATTATAGCCATGCCTTTGTTGAGATTTAAAAGATGGATATAAACCTTGCAGACAGTCATGCTTTAAACCCTTAGGAAATAAAGAAGAAAAAGAATTGGGAAAGAAATTAATAATGTGATCAAATGGAGTAACTGAGTACAAGTATTTGTAATTCCATGTCTCTGCTAGTGGTATAATTGTGATACACACATGTATGTACACAAATGCATGCACACATATTTACGACAAATATGTCAGAAAAATACTGAGCTACTTCTGTGGGCCCCATGGTGTTATAATAGATTTGGCTTGTAAGATGCCCTGAAGTATTTATTTTTCAGTGTTTTTTTTTTCTTTTTAGCAATATTTGTTAATACTTCCTGACCAACATCTCTCCATGTCCCCCACCTTCACCCCTCATTAATCATCATTTCATGGAATGGATCCCATATAAAAGGGAGCATTTTATTGTATATCAATTAGAAAAAAAGGATGATCTACAGTTTGCTAAATACCAGCTCCTTATGAAGAACATTTTAAATGTATTACTTCCAAATAAGACACACTTCTCTGGATTTGCATAAGGCAGGGTGTGTGCACACCCTTTGTCCTGGCCCCTCTTGTACTTGTCAGCGTAGTGTGCTGTCATCTTTGGTCGTCTGTGGTGCTTCTCAGAAAGATTTGAAATTTAACTCACAAGTACAGGCCATTTAACCTAACCCAGTTTTCTTTTCCTACTTATGTAACCATGGCAATATTCCAGATTTTAGGAGTTCTTATTTTATGCAACCATATGAGCAGGTAAAAAGAATGTATTTTCTTCCTTTTAGGCCTCAGAATGGAAACTGTTATCCTTCAGTGTAAGTTGGCTTCACTCTTTCACTCATTCAATGTGTCTGTATTGAATACTTACTGGTAATACAAACACAATTTTAATTGCAATATGAAAATGAGTCTAGTTAGAAAGATAAGTAAAACTAGTTATTAAAGATAGTTACTAATCTCACCTTAAATTTTATGAATGTCTCTAATATTTGTCTATTTTTAAAAAATACTTATTCTTCATTATAGTAGGACTAATTTTAAAAAATGACTTCCTTAAAATGTATACTTCCTTAAAATGTGATTTTTCCCAAAGTAAATGTAACAATTTTGAGGAGTAGAGTCACGTAGTTTAATAGCAATGAATGGAGCATAAAAGAATGGATGGAATTCCACAATGGACTATGTTGCAGGTCCAAACCAGTAAAGAAAAATCGCTATCATTGAGAATAACAGCAACACAAAGCTTTCCAAAACACTTAAGAGCTTGAATATTCTTTTCTAATCCCTTGTTTCCCTTTACAAGTGAGACTTTCTAAAAAATAAAATAGTCAATGGCCTTTCTTTGAATTTTCGTGTCCCCTGTTAAGACTGGTGATCACCTTCATGCAGAATGTGTTCCTCCGTGTCCGGTGGAAACACCACACAAGTGAAGCTGGCTCACACTTCTCTTTGTTCTGATACCTTTTTACTAATGGATGCTTGGCTGCTAGGAGAAGTGAAATGTAATTTATCCCCATCATTCTGTATATTTTACTTTATTTGCAATTAATTCTCTTGCTATATTACATCTATGTTAATATATGTTTTCATACAAATTCTAAGGAGAGTACTCCTCTAATTTATTTCCCATCTTGCAGTTAATTTAAAATGGGGTTTAATACCAGTGATCTCCTTTCTTAGTAACAAATATACACAGTGAGTGTCTTGAGATTTGCATATCAACCTAGAATGCAGAAATGGGTTTTTATTACTGCTCTTGATTTTAAAATTAACTACCAATTATTAACTTAAAAACTCACAATGAGAATTAGTGGTCTCAGCTTGCTATATGGTTTATTCCTGTTATTTTAAAACTTTAAGTTATTTATAGCAATGCCAATTATTTTGAGCAAGTTTTTAGTGTAAAAAGGTTTTCTAATATTCATCTCTTGAAATAATTGTGTATATACATATATCTGGAAATGTTTATTTCTTTCTGATGTGTAGAAGTTTAAAAAATTGTAGCCTAAAGGTTGATAGAATGTTTTTTATGATATCAGTACCAAGATAGTTACAATAATTTGTAAATATGTTACTATGCAGTAGTTTTTAAATACTGCCACAAAATAAAATTTGAAAAGATAAAAATCACTCAGTGGAATTACTAACCAGAATTGTCATTTGATGTTACTGGACATCTGATATTTGATGTGATAATTTTCTGCCACTTGAGAAAATCAATCTATGAAACAAATAAATTCCTTTAGGAAACAAGAAGCCATAACTTTTATACCAATTCTAGCTCACCAGAAATAAAAATTTATCATGATTATGAAACAGTTACACAGAAGACAGGAAGAGAGGAGAAGTAAATAGAAAATATTTCAAGCATCAAAAAGGTTTATTTTATTGTAGATAATCATGCATCTTGAGTGTTTCATTCTGAAATACAATTTAAAATGATACGTGTTATGACAATTTGGGTGAAAACCCTTTCTGTATTGTATGCCTGGGCAGGGAACCAAGGCCTTTCACAACAACAGGGTTTATATAATATATAAAACTACAGGTCTTCCCAAGAAGGCATTTGGAATTTCCTTCCTAACTCCCCAAGCACTGATAGTGCACTTATCATACTGTACAGTATTGTACGGTGTCTTCAAGAAAACAGAATGTGAAAAACTCAAGAGCCTCACACATAAGAATAGAATGTTGACCCTTGTTTCTGATTGACCTTGTTGATATATCTTCCAGGCAAAGCAGCTGTGGGCCTTGAAAGGCTTTTTAGTGACTGTCATTTGAATAGCAAATTTAGAAGGCAGAGAAATATGCTCCTGCTTAGCATTAACACACAGGTACAGCAAATGGTAACACTCCTATTGGGCCAGGGCCCCTCGTTAAATCATCAGTTTGTTAAATGCTGTTTGCAAGGTAAACCCTCCCTCTGGAATGAACTTCTTTAAAGCAAAATGAAATAAAATAAAGGTAAGTAAAAGTAAATAGATTTTCCTATTGAAAGTTATTACTTCAGGAATGAAGAAGATGGATATTGATCGGCACTATCCTTTGCCATTACTGCCAAGCCCACATAGATAGCTAAGACACTTTATTCTAAGCAAACAGCTATTTTCTTTTCTGACATGGGATTCCAGTGAGAATTGAAAAAAGTAAAAGGTTTGTAAAAACATTTTTCTGTCCTTCTTACAGGGACAATTTATGTTGAAGTAACAGTTTCTAAGATACTCATACCTGTTATTGATTTATTTCTTCTTTGTCATGAGCAATCTCCTGTTTTATAATACAGTTACCCTTGTATACTGCTCTGAGACAGTAATTTAGAAATAATTTTCATTGCAGTAATGTCTCAAGGGGTTCAAAATATTGGAAGCATATGAATCACACAGTAAACATGTGTATCTCTTATCTAGGTTTCTCTGGTACATAGAGATAGTTGTGATATTTGTTTTCAGCAGTAACAAAAACATGCTATCATTGTGAACTACTATCAGAATGTTGAGAATGGAATTCTAAACCTATGAAGTCCCCATGGTTTCCATCAAATAACCCCCCAATCTGACCTTTGAACCCCATGGACTGGAAAACAGAAAAAAGTATGAATCATGCAAACCTAAGGTTATAATATTATTGTCGAGGATGAGCTGCCTCTATTGATAAGAAGGCAAATCCAAGTAAAAAATCCATGCACACTAAAGAGAAACTTCTGTTTAAATCAGCGAGTTTCTCTGAGATATGAAACTATAAATTTGTGCACCAGTACATGTATAAGCATCCACTTTACTGTGTGCTTACCTGCCAAGCACGCAATTGTTTCCTCCTAAAAAATCAATATGGCTGTGATTTCTCTATAGTTCATTCACTGTTTATGGATAGGGATTAATGTTTGACCTTCCCTTACCTTCTTGACTTGAACCAATTACTTTGGAATAATTTTTTCTGGTTTAACTTTTTATCACATTTTCTGACACTTTAGTGAATAATATTTGACAGCTATGAACATCTGCAAAAGTTATTGTTATCATAACTTGAGTGCAATAGAACTACCATCACTGGTGCTCTGAGATCGTATTGCACCAGAGTGGGAAGACAGTTACATTGACCATGACTTGATTTTTCATTAGAAATTTTTACTTAGTTTGCTTTGACAAAGGGAAACTGTTTCAAAATAAAAAAGTAAAATGACACCTGGAGGGAGAAAGCACATTTACATTCTGTAGAGCAGAAGCCTTAAGTTATTTGTTTTTCATTTTGGAATTGTATATATTATTGTTATGGATGAAACAATCCTTAGTATTCTCTCGCTGTATATACAGATATTTTCTTAGATGAATAAAACAAGAATCTTTAGAAACACCAATGCTGTAAACCAGTTTTATGCAGCATAGGTTTGTAAGTAATTTCTGATAAAAGTATTTCATCTTAGTGTCCAATTTCTTATTCCATATGCATCCATGGAAACCAGTATATTTCATTCTCTTTGAAGAAAGCAATAAAGAGAGAAAATGCAGTTAGTCATTTATGTGCATATAACAATATAAATCGCAAAGATTAAGGGGGATCATTTTGGGGAGCACCACAATTTTGCAACCAAAGGCACTTAAATAATTACCTTTTTAAACAACTTTTATTGACTATGCAGAAGGATAAAAAGTAATCTTACTTGTTTTAAATGGCATAAAGCAACCAAATGCCATTAACAGAGTGTTACATTTCTTATTTCACTAAGATTGTTGAAGCTTACCAGAAAGAGATAAAAAATGTATAAATTCAGGGACACTGGCTAGTAATATCCCAAACCATTGTCAGTGGACTCCTACTTTCTCCTGCCAAAATATGTGGAAGCATGCATGGATTGTACTAGATTAGTAAGAGGGGCTTGTTTCCGTGGCATTAGCCAGGTATCTTAGCAACAAGACCATACCAGATTCTAGCAGTGCTCTGTGGTGGTGCATGTAATATCCTGGACATAATCTGTCTTTTAATTTTCTTTGGATTGTAGTGATATTACAGATACATGTGTTCAGTTATAGATCTTTATTTAATAAGAAGAATGCCTTAGCTGAAGATTTGTACTGTGCTAGGAGTGGGCAACTCACAATAATGTTGCTGGTGTTTTAGCCCAGGTACTGCCTTGTCTCGCACTGCAGATTGACAGCAAAACTTACTCCCTTCATTAAGCTGTGCTTCATAGTTCATATCGTTATGCTGTGGAGATGAGGATGCTGCTGGAATTCATAATACTGAGAACGTTATTTAATGTCAGATAGAATGCAAATTGCTCGTACAATTGAAATGTCATCTAAAACATGCCACCGTATGCAACACCACTTTATTATAAGTCACTGAGAGCAATATCTTAAATTTGGAATTGCACTAATCCTTCATCTGCTTTGTTTACCTTTCATCTATAATAGAGATGTCGAATTCCCTCCAAACTGGATTTGCATGTTTTAACTGCTTGCTCACACAGCTCAAGATGTGTGGGAGGACCATATAGGGGTACTTCCTTTGATTTTCCTGTCTTTTTGTTGTTTGTTTAATGCAAATTAACAGCAAAAGATAGCTTTCAAATACAAGGCAAAATGCCATGTCAACCCTTTTGGGGAAATAAGCTAAAGCTTATGGAAGAACATTTGATTATTTAAAGGATGAATTATAATACAAATATGCTGTCAGTTTATTGGTAATTGATTTTCTTGGTAATTTAGTTTCATGTGGTATTTCTTGCACTTAAATGGAACAATAATAATTTTATAAGATTTCATTTTGTTCACAGTAAAATTGCACATAAACTGTTTAACACTTTTGTTATGCTTTCTCGGAGAAACTACCCAGAACAATTGCCTTCCAAACTAAGGCTTTCCTGACATAAAAATTCTTGTCTGTACATGAGGGTTCTTAAACTTGGCTTCTAAGTATTCACCCACGATGATGGCTTAAAATCAGTTTTCAGTACAAAGGAAGGCCCAGCTCTCCTCCGTAACCAGTATTTCCTGGGGTATTTCACAAAGACTTCCATTTTTACAGACAGTAGAGTTGTGTGAAGGAAAACAGGAAGAAAGAAGAAAGTCCTTAAAACCTCATTCCTAAATCTCTGTGGCAATGCACATTTTAAGTCTGCCCTGCTATAGCAATTTTGACAAGAAAGTTCATATATGAGAACTGTAAGAGTTAAAGAGTCAGGAAGAGCGCCTTCTAGACAGGGCTGACATCTACCTGAGTGTCTTCATAAATTTGAAAACTACTATTTTAAATTCTTTAATCATACTCATGAATCCTGTGTTTATAAGGTCAGAATGTTGGCAATCTGATACAGGATGACAACAGGAATATCCATATCTTCAGTGTGCCACAAACTGGAAATGTTCTACATACATCTCATATCTGAGTAGTTTGAGCCTTCCTAACTTATGATCCTCCCCAGTTATAATGGGAGAAAGAAAGTTAGAGTTAATTAGAAAATTAGTGAGAGTCCTGAACTAGAAAATTTGTCATAGCCCTACTACTATAAGACAACTGAGAAATCTCAGAAGGCAGCTGCTAAGCATAGCTAACATATCCGCAGTACTTCCTGTGTGCCATGGGGCTCTGCCAACGGTCTGACATGACCTGCATCTTTCAGTGTTATCAACAACCCTGCTGGAAAGCAGCTACATTTTCCCATCTTAAGGTTGGGGAAATAGGTTTGGTGAGATTAAATAACGTTGACAAAATATTCAATAATAATGATAATGATAATAATACAATTGTCCCTTAGAATGTGAAGGAGATTGGTTCCAGGGCCCCTACTTGGGTACCAAAAGTCATTTATATAAAAATGATGCAGTATTTGTATACAACCTATGTACATTCTCCTGTATACTTTAAATTATCTCTAGATTACCTCTGATACCTCATAGAATGTAAATTCACCGAATTGTATTGCTTAGGAAATAGGGATAAGGGAGAGTTTGTCCATATTCAGTGCAGATGTAATTCTTGAAGCCCTCACTACCTGGTGCACAATCAGATGTGAGGCAAACAATTCTCCAGTGGTGACTGAGGGAAAGACCCAGGGTCTGTGCAAAGGTGGACTTCCCCACACCCACCACTCCATTTACGTGAATTCGTCTAGTACTTGGCATGTGGTAAATTTAACTGTTGTTTTTTGGAACTTTCTTGATTTTTTAAAAGAAAATATTTTCCACCCAAAGTTGGTTGAATCTGAGGTTGTGGAACATGCAGATATAACCAACCTTTGCACAGCACTTACAGTGAACCTCCTGTTGCTATGTGCTTAATACATACTAAAAAAAAATAAAACCACAATAACTCTAGGAGGAAGGTACTGTAATTATTTTCTTTTTTCATATAGATAATTAAATTGAGGCCCAGAAAGATTAAGTGACTTTCCCAAGTCACAGATGTAGTAGTGGCTTGACCAGGCTTTAAAATTAGACATTTAGTCTTCAGAACCTATGCTCTTTAGTATTAAGCTATGCCAAAATGTCAGAGAAGCAAAGTTTCTCAAATCCAAAGTTTTACCATCAGTGCTCAACTGTCACCCCTACAACAGAGTGGTTGATGCGAATAAATTATAGGTTTTTAAAAACATTTTATTGTTTTTGTATATGAAAATGGATATTAGATGTAATCTCTTGCTGTGATCAAATCTTTTCAGTGGCAATAAAAGGACTTTGAGATGTTCATCTCTTCATGACTTTGCTGAACTTTATTTGAATATTTATGTTGATTTGTAAATTAAATGAACTCTAAACATTACACCACTGCCATCTTTTTTGGGATTATACTTCTTAATAAATTAACTTAAAGAAAATCAGTTCTATATCAAAACATTACTGAGTAAACTAATGTGTCTTTACTATTAATGAATAGTAATGAATATGCTACTAATTATTAAAATTATTTCTACTGGTACTCAGCACAGCACCACAGATTTCCTATGTGGTTTAATTTTCATTTTAATCTGAAATTGATTTTGCACTTGTATGATTGGTCTATTTTGTGACTTTAGTCTTTACTAGCTATGCAAAACAATAGCTTGAGACTAGAAGGCACTTTAACTATTCTATTTGTATTATATTCAATAGTAAAAATATGTCACCACTTTTATGATGTCATTTTAAACTTGAATAAGCTTAAACCATTTATTCAAAAATCCTGCATAATTTCAAATTGACGCTGACATTAAAAAAGGATTGCCAGGAATGACAATGTCTTGTAGCTTCAAATAGTAGGCTGACGTAAATCTAGTCATAATTCTGGTTACATCTTGATCACTTACATTTTCCTGTTTATTAACCTCATAAAAAGATCTTGTTATAGCCATCTTTAATACATATGAAAAATTAATCCCTTTCCATTGTATCTGAGACCTTGAAACAGAGATGGAGAATGTAAATACAGGGCTTGAACTCTTTTCCTGGAGGGTTTCCCACTTGGACAACTGAAGCGAATCTACCAAAAGCTAAGGATCTTCCTCACCCCTCAGAGTTCAGTTCCCTTTGTTACCCTCTGCTGAAAGGGCCCCTACAGGTCTGACCAGCCAGCCTCATCCCAGGGCCTGCCGGAACCAGCTGGTATTGGAGCCACCTCAACCAGCCCAGCTGAACAGAAAACACTCAGAGGCAAACCTCACCAGCCAACCCGAACTGCGGATCCCAGGAGGGTACTCACAGGAAAGTTGGAAAAGATGATGTAAAATGGGTCTCACATGTTAGGTAGGAAAAATTACTTATTGCCTCTAAGCAGGAAGATTGTAAACAAGGTTGCCTGTTTTTCAAAAATGAAAGATCAGCTGCATAAGATCAGCTTTCCAAACCCTACTTAGCCCAAGCCTTGCCCTCAAACATGGCTTTCACAAAGTATCATCAGGTGTTGGCTTACCCACTTGTGTCTAGAGGACAGAGAGAAAAACAGGAGAGGTTTATCTCTCTTATTTCTGAGCCCCCTTCTGTGCTGGGCAGACTCTAAAGGCTGAATAGACAGCTCTTTCATCCAAAATCCACACTTGTGCCGAATCATCCTAAACATGGAACTAAGCAACTAGGCAGCACAATAATAAAAAAAAAATATTTTATAAAGAGTCGATACTGAAAATGGGACCAAATCAGGGTTCCCTTACTATTTCTTCTAATTATTAAGAGTAAGTCTTATAAGCATAAGTTGAATTTGTACAATTCTTACCTGTCTCGTTTTGTAAAATGCTGCTATTGATTTTCACTCTGTCACAAGTTAGTTTGTATAGTACACATGTTGTAGAAATTTACTAATGTTTTGCAGCAGCTTTGGATGACTAGAGTTCACAATTTAATATATTTTATAAAGAGCCAGAAGAAGAACTTCAGGTCCCTACACAAGGGACTGATAAATGTTCAAAGAGCTGGAAATACTAATAACCCTGATTTGAGCATTGTACATTTTATACCTATATCCAGCCATCACTCTGAAGCCTATAAACATGTACAATCAAAAAAAGACACAGGAAAAAATGACCTTTAACATGATCTATATGTGATAATTATATATATATATATATATATATATATATATATATATATATTACATTTTAAGATAGTTATTATTAAGCATGACAATTTGAGGTTTTTTTGCGTCATTCTTCCCAACTCTGCTTGGCTCATCCTTATTGTCACCTTTTCCTGACCCCTGTACGTCACAGAGGTGTTCTCATAAGAAACCTGCAGAATGATCATTTTTCAATTTGTTGCTGTAGGGGAAGTGAATCTGCCCCTACCCACTACAGACCTTATATTTCCAGATTTTATTTACTCCCAACATAATTGCCTAAGCATTTGTTTCTTCACTTTCTGTTTTGGGATTACTCTTAACCAACAATAGACAATAGTAACATTCATTTGCTAGATTTCTTGGAAGGAGCCAGGTCGGGGGTTTGGACTGAGCCTGTGTGGGCAGATGCATTATAGGTGTGTGGAAGATGCCAATGCAAGGTCCCCGGACTTCCTGTTTGAGCGGAACAGGTGGATTCGTAGTTGGACACTCTGGTGAGGCCACTGACACCTGGAAAGCTGATTACCAGAAGCGCATGGTGTGTGAGTGGACCCACAAAGCCACCAGTGGGTCAGGAGGTGATAGCCCCATGTCAGCATAGGGTCTGCATGTGTGGAAGAGAGCATGTGGGTCAAGAAGTAGAGAAAAAGTAAGGGAGATTTCATACCCATTATGTATTTTGTACAATCCATGTATGGTTCCATTCCCCAAGAGCACCCCACCTCAGACATAGAGTGCTGATCCTATGTGGGTCTTTAAGGAATCGCATACAACTTCTGAAATAATTCTAGCTAATTGCTTTGTCTCTGGTAAATGCACATTGGCTTTTAGAAATGTTTAGAATATTGAATGAACATTTCCTGAGAATCAATCTGCTGTTTCATTCCTGGAAGGACTGTCCCTCTCAGCCTGTTTTCCTTACAGAGGATAGAGAATGAGAGTTGTGAGCACTATTTCTGAGTAAAGGTTTAAAAGCTCTCAGGTGGCTCCACAACACCATCTTTTCCACTTTCTGTATAATCTGCAAAGGAGTAGATAGGGACAGATATCACAATGAACTCCAAGTAGACCTGTAATATGAATGAAATGACACTCATATTACAGTGACCCATGCACAGCCATGTCTATACCAACATAACTTGTGATAGCCAAATCTTGGAAGTGACCTTTATGTCCACCAATAGAGGAATGGATAGAGGAAATGTGGTCTTTACATACCACAGAGTACTACCCCGCCATAATGAATGATAAATCATTTATAGGCAAATGGTTGCCCCTTGAGACCCCATGTTAAAGTGAAATAAATCAGACACACAAATTTTAATATTGCGTGGGTTTTCTTACATGAAAAATCTGGAATATGAATAAAGACCAAAACAAAAGATGGATAATACGAGGTAGAGAGAGTTCTTTCTCAAATGGGAAAAGGATCAAGAGATGGAGGGAAGGCACACAAAGGGGATAAAAAATCAAGGTGTGTGGTATACATGTACCAATTTCCCACCTGGCATGTAAACATTATGTGTTGCAAACATGGACTAATAAAAAAAGAAAAGACCCTATATTTTGTAAGTCACTGCAATTTGAAGGGCTGTTTGTTATCACAGCAGTATTTAGCCTGAGCTGACTACTATGGCTGCCATTGAGAGGACAGTCCACACTGGAGGGCAGTAAATATTTGGATGCGCTTTGATAGTTCTTGCATTAGTGTTTTCAATTTTTATGTACCCAGTTCTTTGTCCCTTAAAAATAACCTCAGTGTGGTTCATGTTTTTATGTAATCACATCACTCTGGGACTCTGAAGCAAAACAATCACAAATTCAAGCTAATAACAAATAATAAATAATAATAATTACAAGACGCTCAGCGTCTTACATTTTTAATCATTTGATCTAACCATATAAGCAACAAACCTCTGAGATAAAATATTTTAAAATACATCAAGGTGAATCAATAAATGGATAATTTATGCATATTCCTCTGTAATAAGTGAGTGATACAAACATTTCAGAAAAAGTATAATGATGATAACTATTTCCACGTCCCCTACTCAGTCTGTAGTCTCCTGCAATTTGACCTATGGACACAGAGGAAAAACACAGCTAAGGTCTTTGTCTCTATTTATCTCAGTTATCAAAAAACACCCACCGCTTCTAAGCAACCTTCATCATGCAGACTTCCAATGCTCTAAGTGGTGCACATTACCTGAGCCGTCTCACTCATTTTCTTGGTCAGTCATTAGCAAAACCTTCTATGTCTGGGAAGGGAAAATGTTTGATGAATGGGCCAGTGAATATATTAGTCTTAGAATCAAAGGTAGCCTCGAAGTATCTATTTAAGTAAACTTTAATATATAACTGTTAAATATAAAAGTTGTTCTTAATTCCCTAGTGTAAAAGGAGGAGGCTGGCTGAGTTTTTTGGCCTCTGCTGGGTATCTTCAGCCTCCTCACAGAGCCACTGCTTCACCCTTCTCCTCAGTGACTTCCTGCCTCTCCTGAGCAGGCTCCCCATCCTCCTTCCTGCAGCCTCAGGTCCCACTGCTGGAGGTGTGGTGGGTCCTGTCTTTCCTTGCTGCCTCCAGGCTATGATAGTGCTGCTTTCCTTTTAACACTTTCATCCTCAGAAATTTAGGTCACTGCATTCCACTCTTGGTTGCCATAGTCAGCTCCAGATTCCTGGTGCAGTATTCTTTCATTTTACCAATTTGCAACCCTAAGAAGACTCTATTAACTAATTTACCATTTATCTTTCTCCAGCATAACTACCGTCATAGTCACAGACCTTGGTGCAGAGCTCTCTTTCCAATATTCCCGTGGCTCAGGTCCTGTGCCTCTTCATGTCTCATGAACTTTCCTTTCTTTCTGCCTTCATCCCTCTTGCCTTGTCCTGGATCCAGGTAATATAGTTTATTGCAACCCCCACTTCAGAGCACTGCCTGCTTACCCTCCCTGCCTTTTTCCTTTTCTTCCTTTCTCTCTTCCTCTCTTTTATTTTCTTCTTTTTTGTCACCCTGTCCAGTACATTAACTCCCAAGTTCCTCTCTTCCCAATTCCTCACTTGTGTACTATCAACTGTCATGCCTACAAACTTTGATGCAGTGCCCTGTCCTTATGATGTCTCTGTTGCCTATACTCAGTGCCCTTGCTCATCTTTCTGGCCCTAACAAAACCCAAAGCCTATAAATTCAGCTCTTTGACCAGCATTCACGTGCCCAACAGCTGACTCGAGAGGAGGAAATCCATGCAATAGAGCATATGTCCCTCTCTAACTTCATGACCGTGAATCTCAAGTAGGCTCTAAGCACTGCCTTGCAATCAGTCTTCCCATTTCTTAAAGAGCTGTGTTCCATTCCTAGAGGATCATTTCACACCTTTTTTCTCCTCTAACCTCCCACACCTTTTCCTATGGCCTCTTTTATATGTGCCCATTCTTCTTTCACTGAAAAAAGTAAACAAATGAAAACATAACTTGTGTGTCCTTCTGCAACAAATCTACCAACCTGTGACCTGACCCTAGACATTTTTTTCTTACTGGGAACAGTGTGCACATTGTCTTTGCTCCATCTAAGAACCCCCCTCTCTTAGGCAGTCTTTCCCTTCAGAACACTGTTTTCACAATTGCTCTTTTTCTCTCCTGCACTGAATTATTCCAGTCTACAGGATAGTCCCTGCATCATACACACATGCTATTAGGTCACCCATTGTCAATGCACTTCTAGATACCTCCTCAGTGCTTTGGTAACTTTTCTGGAAAATTCTTTCAAAGGTTTCATAGAATTCCCACCTTCTTTACCATTCTCTCTTGAATACACTTTATTGTGGTTTCATCCTTGACCTTTCACAGGTACCAAAGGCTCCATGTTGCAAAGTCCAAAGGGCAGTTGTAAGTACTTATTTAACTTTCTTGGAAGCTAGCTTTGATACAGATGAGGACTTCATCCTTCTTGAAATGTACTCGCCATGGACACCACTTTCCTCATGTGAGAACAGGGAAGTGCCCTGGGACTCATCTGTGGGTCCTCTCTTTTCTTGTTCTGTACTCAGTCGTTGGGGAACTCATGTAGTGTCTGAGCTTGGGCTCTTCTTTTACACACTATTGCCAGAATTGTCTTGGTTGAGTCCCACACCCTACTATCCAACTCCATCTCATAATGTCCAGTTAGGTTTCCGATATGAACTTCAAATTCAATGTGTGTAAACCCCAAATTCACTTGCATCAAGTCTGCTTCTCTGGCAGTACTCCTATCTCATCAAACCAGAACTCCATTCATTCTGTTACTTGGACAGAAAAAAAAAATGCGATTTTCTTCTTACTCCCCCACATCCAGCACAGTTCTGTTTATTTTACTTTGAAATTTTGTTTAGAATCTGACCACTTCTTTGTAATTCCACATCTGATCTTTCATCCAAGGTGTCATTGTCTCTTACCTGGATGATATCAGTACTCAGATTGTCCCCTGTCTTCCATCTAGTTTTCCTACAATATATTTGTTACAGAAACTAAGACATATCACACTGAATTGTAAGTTTTAATTTGTGCCTCTTTGGTGCAAAACTTTAATAGCTTAACATGTCTGTCATTTCTTTGAGCATTTCTTGCTTCCTCTATTAATAAGATGCTAGAAGTTCTGCGTCATACCTTTATATTTTATTTGCTTTCACTTATACTTAGTATCTTTGTAGTTTTCTTTATTCTTAGGTATTTTCTTGACATTATTCACCTGTCCTTTAACTCAAATCTTTAATTCAGAAACCATAGTTGCACTCCCTTTTATACTTGTATAATTTCCTTTTGATAGCATCCTATTCTTGTCTTGTGGGTACAATGACTTCTTGCTCTTCAATATATATGTTTATTTTAATTCTTTGAAAGTACTGTTATACTTTTGAAGTAACTATTTATTCTAAGATTGTTTTTGTTTGTTTTTATAGATTGTTCTCTTTTATGCTTCTTTTCACTATTTGCTGAGAATCCTTGGTCGTCTATTTATATTAAGAAAGAAACACAGGTTAGCTAGTATGCATGTTTTTGCTAATAGGTCAATAGGTGTGTCTCATGAATATTAGACTTGGAACTCAGTGTTCAACTGGCTACAGTTGATAGATGAACAAGTTCAAATCTAAATTGAATGAGCAAACAGCAGATATTAGGTTTCCTATCTCCAAATGCCTGAACAAAGAGGATCTTATTCCTGGCAGTAGCATCTGCAGTGGAAGAGTATATTTAACCAAACGAGTCCATTCAAACGCTTCTGATAATTCCCTGGAGATTTAACCAGAGCAGCTATACCCTGCATCAGTGCTGCCAGTTGAGGGTACAGGTTGGTGAATTGATCCATATTCATATTTCATTTAGCACTTCTGTTTTTATTTTCTGCAATTCATGCTTTTGATATAAATGCATGAGAATATCATTCCTCATATCCCAGCATATTCATGCATCTATATCTTATATAATTTCAACCAATATTAGTTTTCAAAAATAAATTAAAATCTCTTCTATATTGGTGACTCCATTTCCCTTCTTTCATTCTCCTTTTAGCTAGGAAATTTTTATTTGTATTCTTTATGGTTTATATCACAAAATACATGGCCACTTTGGTGGGATGGAATAAATAATTCTACCTGCTCATCTGTTGCAGAATTTGTCTATTGTCACTGCTGAGGTTCTCATATTATTCCCTGTGAATTTATCATTTTAATGAGCACCAAAATTTCCTTAAATATTCTCCTTAATTCTAGAAGTCTATTTATTTCATCTATATGAATAGATGTTCTTATGACCTGTGTTCCTTCTGTCTGTTCCTCTGTTCCACTGTTCCAGAACAGTGTTCCTTCTGTCTAAGGGTAATTCATTTAGATGAAGAAAATAGTACTTGCTATCATCTGCATTAAAATCTGTATGAAGGTGAAAACGAGTGGGCAGGGCTTCCATTCAATAGCATTTGTTGATTATTTTTTCTTTCTGTGGAACCTGGAAAAATGTGTGAAGCAAATGAAAGGTCTTGTTTTCCGTTAGGGGCATCATGATGATTACTTACTATGGGGCATTTTCATTACTTGCACATGTTTGTTGCTTTTTGATTTGTCAAGTGTATATGATTCAGTGTCATTTTCTGTAATACAAAATGACGAGAAAACCCTAAAACTTCAGTGGTTTCTGCTGGTATATCCCTTTAAACTATTTGCATTTGTCAGCCAAATGTGGTATCGGGGGAGGAGAACAGAGGCTATTTCTCATAAGGTAGGAAAAATATACAAATAGTCCCCAAAATAAGTACCAAAATTAAATTTTCCTTCAACTTTATATGAAGTTGAAAGAAATTTCTTCATTTTTCTTTTTTGTATTTTATAACTTTGAAACTATCTGCATATTTTAATATTTTCATTGGGAAAGTTACAATTAGTTATTTCACTATCATTATTAATTCATTGTATGTATTGTACCCCAATTATAAATTATTTTTAAATTTAAACATTAAGGATCACAGTATTCTTAGCATTAGTAAGATGATGAATCCACATAAATTTTGGTGTTTTTGGATATGTTAACATTCTTCTCTTAAATATTGTCTAGTGACCAAAACATTTAATTGTCTTAATTAAGCATTTCCTTAATGTCCATTAATATAGATGGAGGTCATAAAGTCCAATGGAGGACTGTCACACAGTCTAGTTTAAATACTTAGGCCATATGCAGATTAGTTGTTAAATGTGTAACAAATGCCCTGTACATACAGCGATTATTTGGAGGTGCAGCTTATTTAATTATGACATAGATGGATTTTGAATATTTTAACTTGAAATATATTGATGAGGCAGTTTTCACACAGGCCATGTTGGAAGGTCATTTGAAGTAAGTAGACTTCTGAAAGCAGGACCTAAAGTCACATAGAAAAGAAAGAACTGAATTTTGCAAAGTTACATTTTGAAAGATAAAGTCTCTTTTGCTTCTCCTGTAGTCACAGTCTGCTATTTCATAGCCTCTTTGATCTTCTCGCAGCTTCCGCCTGGCTCCAGCCTCCTTGCCAGGCAGTCCCTGTATGCATATTCCTCCTTCTGCCCATCTTCCTCCACTCCCGAGACCCAGGATGCTGGCATTCTCTAGGACCCCTTGCTAGAAATAATTATTGTGCTGCTCTCTTCTTGCTTCCAAAACTTACCCATCGAGTAGTTCACAGCTTCTAACTTTGTGTTCATGAAACTCGTCATTAAAAATTTTGTATATTTAATCACAAATGTTAATTTTGGTTACTTGTAAATACATGCATACATTTCTGTATTAACATAAATACACTAAAAACATACTTACAAATAAAAATAAAGATGATTAAAAATAAGTTACTCTATCAACAGTGAACTTTATGCATCAACTTCAGTGAAAATTTGGAAGCTCCTTCCGGATATGCACATACTTTTAGAGATACCTGCATAGCTCATTATATTGGACATCAGTATGTGGTTTAACATTGAATAAAGTGTTTCTTGTAGGATACTGAATGACAGTGATTTTTTTTATTTTAAAAATGAAAGGAGGCAGACATTAACAGACAACCTTTTACCACAATAGCAAAAGAACAGTACAGACAATACAGAGTTACAAACAAAGTAGTAGGAAATTAACAATGCTTGCTGAATTTGTTGATTAAATAAAGGAGTCTTCTTGTGGAGTTTTTGGGGTCTTCCATGTAAAGTATCATGTCATCTGCAAATAGTGATAGCTTTACTTCTCGAGTAACAGTGATTTAATGTGTTTTTTTTAAAGACATGGTCACATTTCAGTAAGAATATTTGTACAGAAAAATGACAAACTGCAATATCACCATCTGTGACAATTGTGCAAATGAGATTATTTTAAATTTTTAATGGACACAAAATTGTACATATTTTACAGTAGTGTAATACTATGTATATACAACGTGAAATGGTCAATGTAATTAATAGGTCTTTCACCCTTAATATATAGCATTTTTTTATGTTGAAGACATTTAAAATTCTCTTTCTGGATAGTTTGAAATTTGTAATTAATTGTTGTAAACTATATTTACTTACATGTTAGAGAACACTAGATTGCATTCCTCCTTTTAAACTTTATCTTAGTATCCATTATGAGGAAGAAAGCTTTGAGGGAAAATATTGCTCTAAAGCATATTCTACATAAGTTTGGAATTGACAGTAGAGATAGATATTTTTATAAAAATGTAAATTTGTAAAAGAAGATATTATAAATTATGTTCAAAGGCGGGCATTGGGATATGTAAACATCTTCAGGGGGTTGTCTCTAATACTAGTACTTGGGTTGGAGTGAAAAAGAGTAACAATTTATATTGAAGATTATTTTATTGTTTGTTTATTCTCTAAATTGCACACATAAAATGTGGCTACAGCATTTAGTTTATCATTTCAATATGATAGCTACTTAAATATCTATAGCATCATAGAGTATTTTAAGTTGAACAGAAGTTTAATTAGTGCTTTAACAGAATCAGCATTTCCATTGCTTCAAATATCACTTCCATCTTTTAAAATTTCATCTGAACTCTTCATTTTGTCACTAAGGAGCAGAAGCAGAGCCCTGAGGAGGTCAAAAAAGTAGCAACAGAACTGAGGCTCTGTAATTTTGCTGTTTTTGCTGTGAGACCAGTGGGCCCTCTGTTCTTGATCAGTAGAAGCATGAATGGATCCATCTGAGAAAACGCCCTAAGCTTTCTATGCCTCTGCCTGCAGAAGACCTCTCAGAAGTTTCAGCAGTAGAACCCAGATTTTAAAATCTCATCCATGCTGAAGTTATGGTGGCTTTTATTAAAGCTAACAGAAGAATTTTCCCACTCAGCCACAGTAAGGAGAGTAGAACAAGACAGAAAGAGGAGAGAAAATAAGCTAAAGCATATGCAGAATAAAATCCAAACACACTGGAGCTCAGAACAGTTCAAGCAATGTATAGAAAAATGAGTACTAGTTTACTGAATCTTTCTTGCGAAGACACTTTTAGAGCATATTTAGTGTTCCTACCTGGAAGACATGTCAGGCAGATGGGATTAGGTTAAGGTACAGTCAAGACACTGTGAAGAGAAAGGAGGCACACTCCTGGCTGTAGGGACACTTTGTGGAGCCCCAAACATGTACTGAGCAGTCAAAAGAGAATAGTGAATACTGTTTGTTGAATACTTAATATATACAATGTACTGTACAATGTGTGTTTGAGAGCCCTGGCTGAGCGTTCTTTAAGCTCCTACCTCTTTGGGCTAAATACAGACTCTTTTCTGCTGCAATTATGGGTCACAGGCTAGCCTCACTACACACTTGCTATTGTCTGTTTCCCCCATGAAATATAACCATGCTAGCAACACACCTAAGAGAAATAAAAGGACTTTCCCACACAAATGCCCATTCAAAAATGTTGTTGGCTGCATTTTCTGTAACAGGCAAAATATAAAAATAGCTCAGTCTTCCACCTGATGAAAGGATAAGCAAAATGTGGTATATGAATATGATGGAATATTAGTTGGCAATAAAAAGGATGAAGTAGGAATAAAGCAAGATTAAGCACTGAATATATTATGATAATAATATATTGCATTAAACCAGTAGCAAAAGGTGACATATTTTATGCATCAAAAGTATTAGTATCCTAAGACTGTCAAAGCAAAATGTCACAGTGAGGTGACTTAAACAGAAATTGGTTTGCTCATAGTTCTGGAGACGGGCAGTTCAAGGTCAGAGTGTGGGTTGTCTTACTTTCTCCTGAGTTCCGTCTCTTGGGCCACCTCTGGCTGTGTCTTCAGTGGTGTTTCTCTTGTGCACTTGCAATCGTGGCATCTCTTCTTTTTTCTTATAAGTCACTGTTCCCACTGGAGGATTCTCCATCGTATAACCTCAGTTGGCCTCAATTACCTTTTGAAAAACTCTGGCTCCAAATATGAGAGGTTAGAGCTTTTCCATATGAATTGCAGGAGACACAATTCAGTCCAAAACATAAGAAATGTCCAGAATTGGCTAATATTTGAAGTAAGAAGGCACATTAATGATTACCAGAGGTTAGGAAGAGGGGAAAACAAGGAACAACTATAAATAGGTACAGGGTTTTTCTTGGAATGCTAAAAACATTGTGGAACTATACAGTAGTGTTGGTTGGAAAACTTTGAGTACACTAAGTTTCCCTGAACCCCAGACTTCCAGTGGGATGGATTGTATGATGCATCAACTGCATCTTAACAGAAATTTAAAGCTGTAATCTTCATGTGGTAAAGGCCTATCTGGAGCTGGAAACCACATTGACTGCGTTAACAAAGGAAATTTAATGAATCCTGAAGAACTGAGAAAATGAAACAAGACTAAGGTATCAGAGCAGTAGTAACAGCAGGAAGAGCCACTTCCCTGCTTAGGGTTGAGAGAACAAAGGAGAGAGACTGAACTTGCTCAAAGTTAGCAGCTTGGAGGAGATGACGTTGAGAGCTCTGAGGATAGCTCTTTGGCTAATGCTAGTGTCTCTGAAGAACCATGGTAGTGTCTCTGAAGAACCATGAGTCTCAGAAAAACTGCAAAGTGGAATCAAAATCTCATAGGGGTTGCTGCTTCTGTTGGGGTGAAGAACCATTATGACGCTCTCAAAAACAGGGAGCAAAGAGGAAAAAAGCAGGAAGTAATATGCCCCATTCCCTTCCTCAGGCCTCCACCTTCCTTCTAAAGTCCCCTACTGGCAGGTCCTTTATTATAGCTCCCCAGAGAAATGCCACCAGTACATGCATAAGTAAGATTGTGTTCACTAGACTGACCACCTGTCCAGAGGCTGAATAGTCTCTCTATGACTGTCACCTGGCTAGAGAACTAAGAAACTGGCAGCTTCTCTTTCTGGGGATGTGGAAACCTCAGAATAAGAGAAAGAGGTCCCAAATAAATACATGAAAACATGTTCAACACCATTAGTCGTTCAAGAAATGCAAATTAAAATAACACTGAGATTCCATCTCACCCCAGAAATAATGGCTATCATCAAGAAATTAACCAATAACAAATGCTGGAGAGGCTATGGGGAGAAAGGAACCCTATTCCACTGCTGGTGGGAGTGTAGATTGGTGAAACCACTTTGGAAATCAGTTTGGAGATTCCTCACAAAACTAGGATGAGAAGTCTCATTTAACACAGCTATTCTCCTTCTGGGTATTTTCCCAGAAGAATTAAAGACATCATATCACAGCAATATGTGTACCCATGTTTATAGCAGCAAAATTTGTTATAGTGAAATCCTGGAAACAACCCAGATACCCATCCACTGAGGAACAGATAAAAAAGTTGTGGTATTTTTATACAATTGGCTATTACTCAGCTATTAAAAAAAGATAAACTCGAGGCTTTTGTGGGTAAATGGATGCAACTAGAGACCATACTCATAAGTGAAATAAACTGGACCCAGATGGGTAAACATAATATTGTCTCCTTGATGTAGGAACCTGAAAGACTAGATAAAACTCAAAACACACAATAGATGATAGGAAAGGGAAAGAAATTGCTCAAAGGAAAGAATAACTAGGATGAGGGAAAGAAGAAAAAAGAAAGAAGGAAGGCAAAACATAAATATATATATGAATAGCTGTGAGGACTGTATTGCTGATGGCTGATGGTGTATTGATGTCTGATGGTGAACAATTAATGATTACAATTTTTTATGTTCTGATCGATTTTTCATGCTTGTGTCTGGTTGTCTGAGCAACTAATTTGAATGTAACAATAAGCAATGGAATTACAATGGTGAACTCCTACCATCTTGTCTAGTGAAATTCTCTATTGTCTCTAATGTTTTATTGAAGAATTATTTTCTTATTCTCTTTAGTGGTTTGAGCAGTCTTTCATTCTTACATCTGATAATCTGAGCAATGTAGTTGAGGATAGCGATATGCAATGTAACAACCACTGTTGATTTGTATTAATTTGTCTTGATACCCTGTATCACTTTGATTTGTTTATGTTCGTGATACTGGTATGCTGCTACTGTTCTATTTTTCTATTTGTTTGTGTCTCATGTACTACTCTCTTTAAAATAAAAAAAAGAGAGAGAAAGAGGTCCATGATGAAGTCCCAGCCTGAGGCCAAAGGCACAGGAACACTCTGAAGAGTCACTGATGCGAGTCCATTCTCCCAATCTGAAGAATCCAGAGTCTGATGTCCACAGGTGACAGCAGCAGCAAGGGTTGAGTGTGCAGGTGAAAACTTCTTCCTCCCAGGTTTTCCTTCCATTTGGTTCTCAGGGTGTTTGACTGTTCTGCCAACATCCAAGATGAGTCTTTTCCACTCTGTTCACTGACCCACATGCTAATCTTTTCTGGCAGCACCCTCATAAGCACACCTAGAAGTGTGCTTGACCAATTCTGTAGGCAATCCTAACAGGTAGCAGTTGGCTGATACAGCTCCCGTCCCAGTCCTAGCCCCAGTATCAAAAAACTAACAATACACAGATGTGTTTGAGACTTACTGACCACAGCTATATTAGTGGCTAAACTAATGGGCAACCAACTGTGGTTTACCATAAGCTAGGGAATCTCTGTTGCTTTTTCCAACCATAATCATTGAAAAATCAAAACAAAGGGCTCATCTGAGAACAACAGTGGCAGGTACAAGTCCACCTGCAATGGGTGATTATATTTCCACTCATTCTGAAGAGCTCCTTGGACTATTTCTTACGTAGACCTCTGCTTCTTGCTAGGTGGTCAGTTCCTTGGTTGTCTCTGGAAACCTTGTCAGAGGGTCAGCCAGACACATGCTTACATGGGCTGCTTTCTACCTCGTCATGCTGGGACAGGACCCACATGCAATGCAGGCCTGGCAGCTGCAGTCTCTTTGCTTTCCAAAATGTTACAAATTAAGTAAAATAGTTTCAGACTCTTACTTGGGTGTTTGTAATAACATAGTTTTATATATATATATATATGGCATTGATACAATGATACAATGAAAGACATTCAGAAAGAAGCTAAACTTTTGAGCTTCACTTTCCATCAACATCAAGCAAGTAGATAACAACTTACACCAAACATTTATACTGAACACTGTATTATAATATGTATTTATATATTGTCATTTTCCTGTGGTCATCTTTTGAATGTATCCCTTTTGAAAGGAAAGAGGACTTGAGGGCAGAGCTATATTCTAACGTTCTTTGTAAAGGGCAGAGCTGGATTCTAAAGTGTCCTAATGTCATGTTCTTAGCTTGGGGAGTTGAAATGCCAATAGCTCATTTACTTATGAAAGGATTTTGAGACTAGGTGGTAGTTTCTACTTGCATTTATTGTAATACTATTATTATAATACTAGATCATTGCAGTATTAAAATGGCAACTCTATAGCATTCTTCCTAGTCCTTTAGTTTGTCACTTGCTTGCATGAAAAAGTGCATATTTTGATAGCCAAACTCTAAGAATCCCTTCCTTGTTTAGTGCTCTGAGAATCCCTGCCTTCCACTGATTATTCTTCTACCCGGGCAGATCTGCACCTCTCTGCTCCTATTTCAAAGTGCTCCTTCAGGTCATAGAATCCATGCATCACACTCCATGGTATCCAGTCACTGCAGTCTGGTGGCCGGAGAGACAGGGAGCATCATGTACTGTAGGACTGGCTCATGGATTTTAAAATATAATACCACATTTCTCTTTGCTTTTGCTGCCTTTCCTATATTTTCCTCTTCTTCTCCTCTTTCTTTTTATGTCTAGGGACTCTATGGTAATAGGAAATAGTTTTCATTTTTTCACGGGGCTGGCTTTCTACTTGAGATTTATTTCTTTTCTGGTTGAATCACTACTGGACTTTTACGTGTCCAAGTTAATTCATACAAGCATGAAGTACTTAGCAATGAAATCTTGTTTTCATTTTGAATAATTCATTTACTATTAAAATAATTTTTACATTCAAATTCCAAGTTACTCAAGCAGGACCATGCTAAAATTTTATCAAACTTCACATTTGCAAAGTATTAAACTCATTGGCAGATCATCGGAGAGAGCTTTTGTTCATAATTCAAAGTCTGTGTGCCTTGGGAGCTCCTATGCTACACCTGCTCTTAAGTCTTTGACATAAGACTCTGGGCTTCAGTTATGTCCTCTGTGCTGTTGCATTTTGCTCAAGTGGAAGCTTCTAGGAGTTCACCCAGGTGTGACCCGGCAAAGTTCCCGCCGTTAGTCATCTAGTCTGGAAGTCCTTAGGGCACAGGGAATTGATGCTAAGGTCAATAGACAAGAGACAAAATCATAACTTTACTGTGAAACAGACCAAAAACTAATTCAGCCATTGGTGCCCTTGAAAAGCAATACCATCCAGTAATGGAATCAAAAAATCTAGTCTGCACAACTCATCATAAAGAGAAAACCAGTTCTTTCCACCTAGTAAGGGCAGCTGGGTACTCTGATCCCTTGCTGTCCACCCAACTATCTTTGTCAGTTCCTAACCCCAGAAACTAAGCAAAGTTTGTATTATTAAGCTGATTTTCTACAGAATATTATCAACTTTCATACACTTTATTCAATTGACCTTTCTGTTACCCACCAATTACATAATAGGCAAATTAAAATATAATTCTTGGGGGAAGCAATAATTACTACTCAGGCACAGTGGTTGCTTTTAAGAAATAATTTCTCTTCTAGTATTTAAAAAAATGCTTATGTATTTTTTTCATAGTAGAGGTAAACTTTTGAGGATTTTCCAAGGTAAATTATACCACATGGGACAAGTATTAGACTTCCATATGCAATGCTGCTATACAGTTGTCTATCATTTCTCTTTGTTTTTAAGTGAAAGTTTCATTTTAAATAGCTGCTCAAAAAGACATAGCTTCATCTTTTTGAAAACAAGGAAGTATCTGCAGGTTACTGCTCTGATTTAAGTGTTAGCAATAAGATTAGCGCCTGATACATTACAAACATTTCAGTCTTTTAAGTGAGATACATCATCAAATACAGGGATGGGATTTGAGCACTGTGCAATCAAATGCTCTGTTTTCAGAGATTCAAAGTATAAATGCCTTTTGGTGCGTGACATGTTTATTTTTAAAATAAACCAGGTTATCAAAAATAAGTTCCTGGACTGGATGATCTCTGGTAATCTTTCCAGGCCCCCAACTTTATGTGCTCCTACTATTACAGATTTCTCTGTATTTCTATTGTGAAATTATCTTGTTAAGGCTATAACTATTTTAAAAGGTATGTGATTGCTCCAGAGAGATCATAACCATTTTTTAAATAAACCGCGTAGTAACCAAAATTTACATTTCCTTGGTAAACTTGTCAAGAAGACAATTTCACTGTTTATGTTATGTCATAGTTCTTGTTTTTACTCATTCACAGCTTATTACAAAATGAAACTTGGAGTCTTTGCATGGGGTGCTGGAATAAGCGGGCTATTATCGTGTCGGACTAATACTTCTAACCCCTCTGCCAGACTTTGGAAATCAATGTTCATTTCACGCCATGTCCCCCTCCCCCATTGCTGCTCAACAAACACCAATGCCAGGAGAGATGACCCCTTTTAATTCCTTAATATAGGCCACAGTTCTCTTTGATTTATAGAAGACTGGTAGTCTATTTATAAAATATGTATCTGCAAGATGCAGTTTATGAGAAACTTGGCTTTTGGGACACATTAATTCTAACTGCAGATGCAACTTTCATGTTTTATAATATAACCCTGACAGCTGTAATTTCAGATTAAAGATTTTTCATTCACATTCCCATCCTGATTGCTCTGCACGGTCCTTATATTACCTTATTGTCAATAGCAAGTGTTCACCCTACTGGGAGTCATTTAATAACCAGCTGCCATTTAAAGTGTGGACAGAACATTTGTCTCAGCCAGGCCATCTCAAGTCGAGATCCTCTGCACCCGGAGCTGGGACCTCCTCAAGAAAAACAACAGCTGGTCTCCACTATTGTCCTGGCTTCTCCCTTTCTGCGGTGGCTAGTTAAAATAAACATGGACACTCTTGGTGAATTTTCTGAATGCATTTGTGAGTTTGTTAGTTTAGTAATCAAATCATTCCCTCTGTCAGCCCCTCATCCTCAATCCCTTATCCCACCCTGACCCCCATCTACTTTATGGCTCAAGCTTATATTCTTTTCTGATTTCCTTAAATGCCTATTTCTCTTAAAGGTGTTTATATTGGTTACTTAGAACTGAGCAATGTGAAAACGGTGGAGTAAGAAGATATCCTAAAACATCTGTGTTTTGGAGAAGCTAGTATGTCAGTTTTTACAGGTTATGTTTGCAAATAATCAGATTATAATTGAAAATACTATCAATTAGAACAGTAAGCCAATGTTTTAGAAATAGAATTACAAATCTCAGCTTGTCTATAAAATCATTGAGACCTACAGTGGATGTATGAAAATGTATTCATGATTGGTAATATTTTTCTTTAATGTCTCCTTTTAAATTTCCTTAACTTGACAGCAAGGGATTAGCTTCTACTGCAGGCAGTGGTAAAAGGAAATAAAAATGAAAAGTAAGAGAAAGCTTTAAAAAATGGACTATTTCATGGCTAATTAAACCAGAATACCAATCAATCATTGGAAATAAGTGATGAATTTATTATGCTTGCAAGCTTCCTGTAGCCTGTAGTGATTGCTATATGCCGAAATTACAATTCCAATCAGCTTATAGGGTAATCGTTTACCTTAAGCCTTATCTTTATCTATCATATTGATCTGAGCTCTTAGGCGAAGAATGGAAGGTTGGTGGTCCAAATAAGTGTGTGGAGTTAACTGTCTCAGCTGAGAAACACAGGGACTTCTACTTCATAGGCTAAGGTTTTATTTCTTCTCCTTTCATTTCAACTGCTAGGAAAGAACCTTGGTTCTAAATCCACAGGCATATCTAATCCTGATAAATAGTGGGGAAGAGCAGGGAATGGCCCTTAGAGAAGTCATGTGGTGTCTTCCCAATTGATTATGTCACATTGACATGTTCCCTCCTTCAATGTGGAGGAAAAGTTAGGCTTTGGATTGCATCATCAACCATTATTCAGAAAAGACTACAATGTTAGATTTATGCCACGTAATTGAAACCTTAAATTATAATTGAAATTTTTTCTGATCACTGTATGTTCTGATACCTGATTAAACAGTTATCCACTTCCGCATGTAATTTGGTCTCTGGGTGGATTATAATAATAAACTTCCTCCTTGAGAGTCACTCATACTTTTCACATAATGACAAGGTTTTTCTTTTACAAATGTTACAAGCACATCATGAGGGACCATTTAGACCTGTGAATTGGCTCTTGATTTTTGTACTGAGACAGTGTGATAGCACACAATATTTCCAAAATAAAAATGTTGGGCTCATATATATTTCTACAGATGTTTGAAAATGTCTAAAACTTCTGCAAAATGAAAACTATGTCCTCTTTAATATATTTAAGGTGAGGGATAAGGATGTGACTCACTAAAGTCCAAAGAATGGCTACAAAGCCAAGCATTTGATTGTCACCACTTTGGAAAACAAAACTGCTGACCTTTTTGATTTGCCCTCTTGCCAGTGTGAGTTTCAGAGACTGCCTCCCCCAGTCAGTGTGATTTCTTCTCTGGGAATGATTCCATCCCTAGGCAGATGAACTCTCAACCCTTCTCTTTCAGATCCAGCTTGTTGGTCCTGTCTGAGGGGTCACCAACTTCTCTTGGCTGTTTTAACACACCTCATATATTAGCCAGTCACAGAGCAAAAGAGCATCGCACACTTGGCCCAGCTCCTCTGTGTGTCATCGTCTGGGGGCAGCATAAAGAATTAGGGCAGCTGCATGCCCTAGAAGAGCCTGTGGCTTGAAACATCTGCAGTTCAAGTTCAGCTCTAGATGAATAATAAATCGAGATGTGTCTGCCTTCAATTGGAAATGAGGTCCAATGACTAATCATGCCTAGAAAAGCTCTGGCATTAGAGTTTAGAAAAACAAAATAAGGCACCTTCATTTTCTGCCTCTGCACTTCAGTCCTTACCCGTAAATGTGAAATGCAGTTGAGACAGTTGTTTTAAGAAAGGCCATGGATGTTTCTATGCTAGATTTGTTTCCTCACTCTACTAAATAGAGACCAGTAAAACAAATTTACATTTTAAAATACAAAGTACCAGAGTACGATGTAGTGAAATTCTATAAAAAGACAAGGGCATCCTAATGACATAAAAAATCCTAAAGGGCCAGACCTTCAGGAGTACTGCTGTCTCACTATTTACTATAAACAAAGTTCCCAGACTCTGGAGCCTAATGGGGCCTTGCTTGTTGTTTCCTCATCTCCACAGGATCTGGTTTCTGATAATCTGGGACTCCTGTGTATTGAGAAGTATAGCCTGGTGGTAAGCAGTAGAGCCCACTTAGAGGTAAGGGAGAGGGAGGGGAAAGTCTTTGTTTATTTAGAATTCCTCCCAAGTTCTCTAGGACCCAGCTAGGGCTGCTGAAGTCAAATTCCCCTATGTCCTGTGTATCTTTGTAGGAGTAGCTGGTTGGTGAAAGACTAAATAAGAAATGTACAACATTTCTTAAAAGAACCCAGGGTATTTTTTCTGATATTTATTGTTTCTCCTTTTATGCCTTAAAATTTTGGCTGAAGATCATTTAAATATTAAGCTATTTCAATGTAAATATAGGCAAGGAAAATTTTAACATTTGCTGTAATAATATTTTTTGTTTTGGGAAAACAAAGATAATCCACATTTCAATGATCTAGTTTTCTTTGCTTTTGTGAACCTTTTAGTTTGGGTGAAAGCAGACCTCAAGACTATTTTGAGAAGTTGTGCCCCAACAGCCAGAGCTTAGCTATAAGTAAGCTCCCAAGAGAAAGTTTATTCTACCATGGTGGTTAACCTGGGTCAGAAATGTCCCTTCTGGGTGCTTAGTCCAATAATCATATGAGCATTTGGTGGTCTCCTAGCAGTTGATTATGTGATTTCCGGCTTAGAAACATGGAGGTAGCGGGTATAATAAAGGTTTTGAATTGACTCAGTGCCACTGCACTTAAACCATAGTGAGAGAAGGAACCTCTTCGCTATTTTATTTGGTCTTGTCAGAATTGTTTCTCTTCTGCTTTGACTGAATTACCATAATTTTGCTTCTCCAGCAAAAGAAAAAAGACACTGCTTTCCATTTATTAAATTAAGCTTTACTGAGTACTATATTGTCATTGAAATGCAAAATTTAAAAACACACTGATTTGTTAAAATTT
>NW_004955457.1:15446800-15457287 GCF_000276665.1 Chinchilla lanigera | reverse complement strand
AATCTCATTTGATGCTTTCTGTGCTTTAGACCAAAATGCCTCATACTTCTGTTAGATCTTCATCATTCATTGGTAAGATCTTGGGTGAAGTTTATGACATCGTTCCTCTTCCAGAATTCCTGTTTAAAAATACCATAGCTCAGAAGATGGTAATCAGCAGTGTGAAAATGAAACAGAAACCTGTATCTGTTTCTAAATCTTCATGCCATGGTATTTCATGACTTCAAATGCATGGATCCCATCCCTTAGTCCCCATTAGATGGCTTCACATTGATAGAAGTGGACAAAGGCAAGCAAGTATTTTTAGAAACAAATTTGCTGATACTGTAAGAAAGTATAAATCTTATATCAGTCTGTCAAGAAGTGTGTACTGAATACCTGTCAAAAACCTAGCGCTGTGAAACATACTGCACAACGTATGGAAAATGGAATGTTCTGATTTTTTTCAAGGGAGTTATAATCACACAGGGTGACCCAGAGCTGAAACACAGGAAATGCTTGGACAGTGCAGACAAGCATAAAAATGGGAGTCAAATGAAGGCAGAAACTTGGTGATGAGCTTGGGCTGAAGGAGAACTTGCTTGGAAGAAGTAGAGTTTGAAATGAACCTTAAGAATAACCTGAAATGAGATGCAGAATGGGGGCAAATGTGATGTACGAACATATACAGTACGGGACTAGGAGCCAGACAGGGGGCCAGGGTGAGGAAAAGACCTGGCCAGCTTCAAGGAAAACCACTTGGAGAGCTCCAGTGCAAGGCTGAACCCAAAGCTGAATTTTGATCGCGTGTGGTGGGTGAGAGTGAGCCATGGGTCCCTCTTACACAGAGAAATGAAATGCCATCAAATATACAAAATAATTGGGCTAGGGGAAAAATCTAGGACCAGTGAATAGAAAGGTTGAATCAAGGATTGATAGTGGAGACCGAGAAAAAAAGACCAAACTTAACTTTTCATTTAAATATGAGCTTTAGTTATATTGCTAAATATTCACATTCAGCACTGTAATTTGTTATGTTCTGCTCTTCTGTAGCTTTTGTGTAAGAAAAGTTTTTCTAATAATGTTCTAAAACTATATTTTTAAAAAATTTTACATTTATGTTGCAAAAGCAAAACACTGAAAAACGTTTTAACAAATACTGTATCAATAGAAAGGAAAACCTTAAAATTTTGTAAAGTTCTACTCTACTTTGAAACTATTACCCCTAATACTGTTTAGTTACTTCTTTACTCATATTTTGTATACAGAATTGTACAATGCCCTTTTTTTCTGTAAACTTCTTTTTCTAATATTTTTCCTTACAGTACTAGGAATTAAATCCAGGGCTTTCCTACTAAGCTATAACCATAGCTCTCTGTTAATTTTATTTATTAATTTGGAGGACCATGCTAAGTTACTACGCTGCCCATGCTGGGTTCCAACTTACTTATGTAATGAATTTCTCTTTCCCATGATATTTAAATATTCTATAATTACAGTTTAAAAAGTCACAGTGGTAGAAATAGAGTGCACTTCTTTTCTTAGTGCCCTACTCTGGACATTAGCTGGTTCCAGGTTTTTCTATAATAAAAATGGTTTTATAAACAACCTTATAGCTTGATCTCTGTGTGCCTATAAGGTAATTGGTTATATTATAGTGAAATCAAAATTATTTCTAACACTTTGGGTTTAAATAATGGAGGTGTGACATACAAATTAAGGAGTTTACACCTGATTCAAACTAACTAAAAATTTTAAAAACATATCTTTCACACATTTAAAATGCTTTAGGGGAGACAAATGGAGGTGTATGGTTTGATGGGAGAAGAAGAAGGTACATACCTAGGCAGATGAGGTGGAGGTTACTGCAGTTCCCCAGGTCTCTGAAAGGTGGAGGTTATGGGCTGTTGGAGAGATGCAGCCTTCAGGGCAGGATGTGCAGGCAGATGGCAGGCTGAGTTCATTACAGCCTTTCACGATATGCCGGAGTCCTCTCTGGTGTTGACTTGGAGCCATATTTTCCCACTTTCTATACTTTTCTCTCAGTAGGAGCCACACATTACAGGGTTGGTGAAACATCTACACAACCATATATCCCACTTTTAAAGCATAAAGATGGGGTAAAAAACTCCTTACCCTAAAATAAACTCCAAATTTTTTTTAAAAGAGCTTTTTGCTAATGAAACTTTGTTTTTCTTTTTCTTTCTTTCTTTCTTTCTTTCTTTCTTTCTTTCTTTCTTTCTTTCTTTCTTTCTTTCTTTCTTTCTTTCTTCCTTTCTCTGAGACAGGGTTTCTCTATGCAGTTCAGGCTGGCCTAAAACTCACTTTGTAGCCCAGGTTGTCCTTGAACTCACAACTACCCTGTTACCGCAGCCTCCTGAGTACTGGGATTACAGGCATGCACCACCACACCTGGTTAACTAGCTCGCAGTTTTTTTTGACCTATTAGGACTAAGCCAAAGATAGAATTATTCACAACAGCAGCAAAAGCAGAGGCAGCATGGACCAGGGAGAACCTGAGGCTCCAGATTTTCTTTGGGATTTAGAGTAGGATAAGAAGTATATGAACATAGTGTTTGTAAGATGTTCACAATGTCTCAAATCAGATAGAAATTTCAATAAAGGGAAAAATTGAAAAAGGGAAGAAAATCAGGACACATTTCTGGGTTAGTCAAGTTCTGAGACAGTTCATTTTTGTATGATTTACATGTCCCTGCTTTGAATCCTACTCTAACACACAAATTTATTCCACATTGAGTATTTACATCATCTTTTCTGGTAGCTTAGCAGCTATCAAATCCAAAATACCCTCTGCTAATAAAAAGTATTTTTAACTACACTGTACTGCTTTTTTTTCTATAAAGTAATACAAACTGTTCTTTTTCTGCCAAGTTGATCATGTTTTTATATTATAAAATAAAAGTTAATTTTTATTGGGTATCTATGATATGCTAGGCAGGTGCAAAATATTTTATGGGAGGGGTCATCTCATGTATGCTTCATGTCATGGAACTTTTCTTTGAGGAAAGCTTTGTCTTTGACAGTACCGCTATTAGCAATAGACTGTGAAAATCAAGTGATGACACAGAGAGCTCCAAAACCTTGTTTGGATATGAATGCCTTCTGGAGTCCATTCAACCTGTCTCTCTGGATTCACAGGTTATGACATTGAATTTGTACTGAAATCTAAGGGATGTTACCACAGTAGCACTGGAAGATTTTATGATAGGCTTTTATTATTTTATTTTAAAAATAACTATAATAGCATGTGTATGATATCATTTTATTTCTGATAAAAAAGAAATTTGAAATATTTGAAATTTGCAAATATAAGCAGCATAAAAAAGGCTGTACACAATTCATATTATACAGAATACAAATTAGGTAATGCATTTGGCTCTTAGAAGCAAAGTTTCACTAAGACCTAAAAGTGCCTTTGAGTTCCAGGAATGGAGCTCTCAGACTGTCTTTCTGTGCTTCCATCCAACAAGCTTCCTCCTCTCCCCTTAACATTTGGCTGTTAAAGACATGCTTGCAAATGGCCACAGGTGTTGAGCCTGTAGCATGATGTCAGACATGCAAATGAACAACACGACAGCTTAGCAAACTACATATACATCTGCAAATAATTGTACATGGTTGCTGACAGTGGGCCAGCAGTTGTTTTAAGCTCCTATGTATTCTGCTCTTAATTTGCTACAGATTTAGTTTCTAATCTGCATAATTTCTAAAGGTTCAAAGGAGAATAAGGCCACCTATAGAATAGTTCATGTAACACAGCCCCTTAAAGAGATAAACAGCACAAAACCTCTAGGTATTACATTTTCATATGGGCCTTAAGCTGACATACAGGAAAAAGACTGAAGAAGAATATTTGCAAAATTCTGCAAAATAAATCTTTAAGACTCTATTCATTCTGCAGTTCAAATCCCCCTGGGGGGGAAAAACCCCAACATAATGCTTTCTTTTAGAATTTAGCAGCTGTAGAAAAAGTTTGCCTCTGAAAACCTAACAGCTATGCTTACCTTTATTGATCAGTGAGATCTAGACATTTCATTTTTCCTAATCTACGGCCTGGTCTCACAATAAGCTTGGTGTGATGCAGATAATTCATATGAGAGATATATATTTTAAATTTCCTTTTAATCCTTTAGTTTGGGTCAATACAAAAGATAGAGCTACGTAGTTGGATAACACATCTATTAGGAAGACAGAATACCATGCTGTTGTGGAGACTCTACTCATATTAATACCCAAAGGCACAATCCAAATGATCAAATGTGAAATGATCATTGTCCTCCTCCTTTCTCCAAGCATCGCTCTCTTTTAGTTCAGATATCCAGGTTTGTGTGTGTGTGTGTGTGTGTGTGTGTGTGTGTGTGTGTGTGTGTTTTATAATCTTAGTTACTCATCTTCATTTCAATTGTGTTCCCTTTAAAGCCATCCAGATATCACTAGAACTTTTTCCTATACTGAAAATAGTAGCATCTCTCTCACTTGCTTTTGAGCCATAAAAGACTTCCTGAGGATGTTTCATAAAAGAGTACATGATTACTTGTGGCTGTTATATCAAAAAGTATTTTCTATTCAAATATATTGGAATGTTTCTTGCAGTTAAGTGAATTTCTTTCCTGTAAAACTACTCTAAGTCTTAAGTATCCCAGGGTTCATTGTGAACTACTTAGAGATATATGAAAAGTATGTACAGCCTCCCAGACTTTCGAAAACATATCATACATTAGTGCAGAGGTCTTGGGGAAAAATGCATGACGAGCCACTCATTAGTAAGCAGGTACCTGTAAGCAGAAAACCTGGTAGAAAGTATCCTCCATGAACCCACATTATCTTATTTTGCCAGCTCTGTGCTGGTCCTAATATATGCTGTAGTCGAGCGGGAGGGCTTGCTACACCTGGCTACACCATGTGCTTTCTCATCTCTGTGTGATTTTCTGCTATTCCTTCTGCTTATGAGCACATTTCTCCTTTCTCCATGTAAAATTCAGTCACTTCTTGAGATCCCATTTACATTTTTTCATTCCTATGAAAGAATTCCTCTCTTTTATCCTCAGGTAGAATTCTTTCCTCCTTCCCTCACATTGCCTTTGGATATTTCTCAGTCTTCCATTACAGAACTTATCACTGAAGATCATTTATTTATTTCCTTAGACAAATATCTTATTGCTATGAAAACAGCTTGCTCAGGATTTAGACCTCCAATAAAAGTTAAAGGTGATCATAGTAATTAGTCTCCATCATAGACACTTCTCTCCCTCAATGAACCAATCTATAAGCATTCAGGTCATTGAATGGTTCTTTCTCTCTGGATCTGAGCTATCCCTGTCCCTCACTTTGTTGCTTTTGGTCACTAGACTTTTGTGGTAAAGGTATTGCATCACTTCCAAGGCTAGGATATAGGAATTCTCATTCTAAGGAAAGCGAACCATCATGCAAAAAAGTTGAGAACCTTGGGATCATTGTTTTATAAGGAAGTTGGGATAGTTATGGGGTTGGAGGAAAGAAAGAGAGAGAGAGAGAGAGAGAGAACAGAGAGATGGAGACAGAGATTTAACAGCCAGAGCCTCTTTTTCCAGACCCTGCAGATAAGGTAACAGACTTGAAACATCTTATCTTGTAGCTCCAGCCCAAACACTATCTGATTGTAACTGCAAACTCTTGTGATAATCTGTCCCACTGAATGTGGTCAACTTGGAAGTAGAGAGAGGGCATCTGCTCAGAGAACCAGCTGGAAATAGAAGTTGCAAAGACCTTAAAGAAACTGTTAGTGAAGTCTATGATTAAAAAAAATCTGCTCTTTTCTTTTAGTTGTGCATTTTAATGTTAGAAAAAGAAGTATGAACAAAGCAAATATTTTTCAACAAAATGTAAAAGAAGCATTCTTAACGTAGTATTTTCTAGATAAAAATGTAAAACTTTCTTGTTCCCAGCTTTACCAACCAGTGTGAGATTCAAAAGAAGAAATGCCTCAGGTAAGGATAAGCACTCAAGTGCTACCAGAAAACACATGTCAAGGTGACCATTTCAAGTTTCTTTGATAAGACCTAAAAATATTTACCAACTCCTGGATAGATCTTCAGAGGTAGACCATGAGTTACCAAACATTTCTATTAAGGTATTCAGATTATAAATATTTTAGATTCATGGGCTACATAAAATCACTGTGCTGTATTCTGTTTTTTTGTGGTATTACGCACACAGCAGTTTACCACTAGTGATATTTAGCATACCCACCAAGTTTTTTCAGCCATCGACCCTACCTAGGTGCAGAACATTTTCATCACTCCAAAAGGAAAGCCTTGACCTGTTCAGCATCACTCTCCATTTCACATCCCCTCCCCCTTCGAAAACCACTGGTCTGCTTTCTGATGCTACAGATTTTCCTTTTTTGGGCATTTTATATCAATGGAAGTATAGTGTCTATGTTCTATTACCACAATAATTCAAGCATCATGCCTGTCATAGCATACATGAGTAATTCATTTCTTTTTATAGGCAAATAATAAATACTCTTTTTTTCTATATCCAGCATTTTCTTTATCCATTATCAATTTAAGGATATTTGGTTACTTCCGTTTTTGTTTATGATGAGCAATGATTTTAAGAGCACTTACGCACAAATTTTCCCTTTTGAATATCTGTTATCAGTACTTTTAGTTACTCAGGAGTGGAATTGCTGAGTCACATGACACCTTTGTTCAATTTACAGAGGTATTGCCTAATTGTTCTCTATAAAGACTGCACAATATTACATGCTGACTAACAAAGAATAAGTCTCCACTTTCTTCATGTCTTTGACAATACTTGTTCCTTGCTTTTAAATTTTATTTCACTTTTAATTACAGCTAGCCTGGAGAGTGGTATCTCTGCAATTTTTGATTTGCATTTCCTTAATTTTTTAATGTCTAATTTTGTTGCCTTTCTTTTCATATACTTGTAGACCATTTGTATATCTTCTTTAATGTAATGTGTACCAAGACAGATTCACACAAGGACTTTCATTTACATGTGAACCTGATTCAGTGAAACAATCTTAGATGTCAAGTCCAGTTCCCCCTCTGGTGGCCTGGTGTGAAGGCGTATGTATCTTGCAAGTGGGAGAAATGTAAATGATTTTTCACCAGTGAGATGAAAGATATCCATGAACATTCATTCCACTATTACATTTGAGTGAGTCATAGACTATTTAACTAATAGTAGGGATAGAAATGATGCTATTCCAATTTTAGTCTTAAACTTTAGGAAGGTCTAACAGCTGCAGATTCTAAGGAGACGAGGGACTTGATGCCATAGACAGGGAGAAGGCTGAGCCATCCTAGGGTCTAGCATCTTTGTGGAGTAACTCTAGCACCTCTAACCAACTTCAGTCTGACTGCAATTTCATGATAGAGTACAGAGAACTCAATAGAAAAAATGCCCAGTTGGGTGCAATCTAAGGAATCATGAGAGGTTATAAAATGGTTTTACTTTAAGCCTCTTAAGTTTGGTTGCAAATTGTTATGTAGCACTGAATAAACCCAAACAATCGAGACACTGTCTAGGCCAAATAAGTACTGAAATAAATGCATCTGCATAAGAATAAAACAACTGGGAAGATTGACTATGTGTCCAGTGCACCTAAAGCAGTGAGGAATGATACATTCTTCATGTCAACATCTGTACTAGGCAGCTAGAGCAGATTGGAGCAGAGGTTAGGCAGGTCCTACAGCTGCCCCTGTTTCCCTCACCTGCATATCGCTAAGCCAATCAGATGCTAGGAGGCTTCTTCATGGACTGAATGACGTTTCCTGATGATTTAAGTAAATGCTTTCTCTTGATGTTAACAATAATCTCAGAAAGAGGTTTCCACTCAAGAGTATAGAAGAGTTCCAAAGCATCAAGAGAAAAAGAGACATCATGATAATCCAAGTTCCATAATGTCTGATATATTTGTATCTCAGAAGCTGAGCAGTGGAATGAATTCCACCTCCCACAGTCCTTGTCCTATTGGCACTAGCTAAAGAATGACTAAAATGCAAGTTACTTCTGGCATCACCTGATTGCTTTTGCATCAGATGTTTTCCTATGGAGGAGGAAATTGACTCTGTAGACTGGGAAAGAGGCTCGACATTTCATCGGGTAAGCATATCTGCAAATCAATTTAGAAAGCCAGGTGTCTTACTATTATTGTTGTTGTTTGCTCTTGGTGGTGGTAGAAGTTGCGCTAGAGTTTTATACTTAGCAATTGCTTTGACCCTTCTATCAGACAGAAGCACTACTTCATGAAGCAAGCAGCCTTTAGTTAAGGACTCCAATAATTAGTGACCGGTCCACTCCATAGTTGGTGGCCAGATCTGTCTTTCCAGGGAGGTGAAGTGTCTGCCCAGTGGCTTTGGTAGGTCTGTGATGATGCTATACCTGCTTAGAAGTTTCTCCTATGGTTTTCTTAATCAGTGAAAGCCATCCTTGCTTCTGCATGCAGGCTCTGCTGTCAGCAGGGCAGAAGTAACACAGAACACGAGTTGGCATGTGGAGTATGCAAGGGGAAAGAAAGGGACAGAGAAGATTAATCCAAGACTTACCTGTGTTGGCTTAATTTTAACACAAATTATGTATAGATGACTTCCTCTCCTGCTCTATGCTGAGCTACACAAGAACACCTATATCTCAGTCACTTTTCAGTCTCTAAAATATAAGGAACAGTCTTGTGAAGTTATTTTAAATGAGATGCAGTAGTAGACTACACTGGTTAAATGTGTGGACCCTGAATCAGACTGCCTGGGTTCAAAACCCTGCTATACTCAGCTCTACCTGTGTGATTTCAAACTATTTACTTGAGATATATGGGGGCCTTTGTTTTTTCTCTCATAAAATGAGGATTATGAATTTATTTCTTAGGGTTATGAAAAGTAAATGAATTCATATACATTTCTCTATCTCCTTCTCTAGTATAAATTACTTAGAAAAATTGCTGACAGGAAAAGCACTACAAATTGCTACATATTATTATATTCATTAACATGAAGCACACACACTTGATCTCAGAACTCATCTCTGGTAAACAGGCACAACAATGTGAAGACAAAAAAGCAATATCAATCGTTGAATTAAATGGTTCCCGACATACTGGTCTTTAAAGTGGGCATTATTATTCCTATCTTAGGCATAAGAAAATGGTAGCTTAGACAATGTAAATAACTTGTTCAGAATGACACAGCTGGGAAGTGGTACATCCAAGATTTGTTGCTAGGTTATCCAATTTCAAAATATGTCCTCCTTCTCCTATGCTATAAGAAATACAAAAATGACTCACTTTGCTGGATAGTCAGAGGTTTTCAATGGGGTAAGACTGAAAATAACCAAATGGATCTGAAAAAAACTTTCTATGCCATCTTTTCTCACTTTTATGAGTTTTAAAAATATGTTTAATGTATTGAACAGAAGAAAAATACCTATTTACAATTATATATGTAATCTTTGTTGACCTAATTTTACATAAGACTTTTAAGTTCAGATTTACAAATCTTATTGTTCTATTTTGAAACCTTCTATTTTAAATGTAAAAGTAAGACATTTTCTTTCTAGCAGGCCCTTTGATTATGATTTGATTAACTCAAATTGAACACACTACATTCTTTTTTAAGAAGTTATATTTACAAACTTAATTTACTTTACTACTTTCAACTGCACATATCAGTTTAAGATATTTGATTTCTTAACACTTAAATGCTTGGCCAATAAATTTATTACTTGTAAAAGGAAAACTTTCCAAATGTTTATGTGGCTCTGAATTTCTAATAAGTAAATCCTTAACGTTAGTACTTTTGAAAATGGAATTTTTTATCTTTGCTTTGTAAAATGTAGACCCTTACATATTCTGATCATGAAGTAATGCATAGATATAGATCTAATCTTTGCAGTTCTGAAATATATGCACAAAAAGTAATGTATGTTGAATGTTTCTCCTTTTGTGATTTGACAAATATTTCAGAATTATTGGGAAGTACCCATTATGACAATTATCACAGTCTGGGTTCAACTCTTTTATGGGTGGTTATAGTACATTTTTGAATAATATAACTTACTCAAATGGTATTTTCTAGATGTTCATTAAAGTCATATGTAACTTTCTAGATATTTTTCATAGTATCATTTTAATTGCTGTTTATCATTGAGAATGATAAGCCATGGCTCCTTTTTCATTCATGCTATTATAAAATAATTTTCTATATATTATATGCACATAAGCTTTAGGTGACCATCAGAAATCAAAAGTAGCAATGCAAAAATGAGTGGAATCAGGATAGTCTTTACTATGTGTACAGTAAGATAAAATCCGGAATACTACCCATTAGTTCATATAATTTTGGAGTGCTAAATTATAAATAATATTTGATTTATTAAACATAAGAAGGCAGGCAAACAAAACACAGAAAGAATATCAGCTTCTTAATGCAGCACATTATCAAGAAAATCATACATCACGACCAAGTCGGATTCATTCCAGGAATGCA
>NW_004955457.1:15378819-15444270 GCF_000276665.1 Chinchilla lanigera | reverse complement strand
CCTACCACTCCGTTTGTAACTCTGTAATGTCTGTACTAATACTTTGCTATTTTGTAAAATGTTGTCTGTCTGTTAGTATTTTCCTCCTTTTATTTCTAAAAAAAAAAATCAGCTTCTTAAAGAGGAAACAAAGTACATAAGTAGATTAATATGATGATTTGGCTAATGGAATTGCTCTGACAGGACAGTGGACAATGACAGAATCTCTTTTTGCAACCTCATCTTGTTTAAGGAAAGTGAGCCACTCTTTGGCACTGAGAAAAGAGGAAAGGAGTTATTTTGATAGTACTGGATAATAGGTTGAAATCCAAGAGTTACTGAATGAATGCAGGGGACTAAGCTATCTCACTTTAATGTGGGGATGTGTGCATCTTTGAATCTTTGGGAGAAAGATAACTCTTGGGGTTTCTTTATGTATTTTATCCTCTTCTTGTTTGCTCAGTGAATCACTGTTTTATCTGTTCATTTTTTTCCTCACACCAATACTATAGTTCAAGTTTACAAGTGATTTTCTAACATTCTTTCTTTCCCCAGGTAAGCAGAATACCAGCAAGGCTTACATCTGTCTGAGAATTACACTCAGGGTCCTCAGGAAGGGACAGAATCTTTCACAGGGACATGTTGCTTCTGAGGTTGTGATGGTCCCTGACCTCTTTGGGCATTTCCTCTGTGAGTGTGGTAGAAATATATGATGTTTCTAAGCTTATATCATAAATTCTGAAACTTTAATCTTCTTCTCTGAAGATAGCTTAGCATTAAAGCTTTTCCCCTATGTTTGAGCTCAGACAACATGAACATGCTGAGTTAGATTTTTCTGTCTCCAAACATTCAGAACTATAAGGATATAAACCACACAATCAGGCAGTAAAGTCCCGAAGAGAAAGAGGTGTGCTTATTCCTATTGTACAGCCTGTAGTTACTCAAATGGGTCACACACACACAAAGTTTTCTGAATTGACCAAGAATGAAAGAAGAAAATCAAGCCATACTGTGTGCCTACGTTTGCTATTTGTTGTCTTTTTACATCATATATAAAACTCTGCTAGGGATATAGCTCAGTGGCACAGCCTCTGCCTGGAAAGCATGAGGTTGTGAGTTCAATTCCTGGTACAATAAAACAAAATAAACATCATCCTTAAAACTGGGGTCATATGTAGAAAAATTAGTAAGTGTATTATTTTTAAAATGAGATTATGCATATAATACAATTTTTTAACATTTTACTAGAAATTATTTATATATATTTACCTATTAATATGGAATTCATGAAAATATAGGAAAGAAAAACAGAAAAATTGAAAAATGAGAATTCCAAGAACTAAATAAGTTTTCATTTCCCTTTAGCTGTGATTTGAACATGTATTAAATCTAAATTTAAGTTTGGTTTATTAAGCCCAAGCCTTTCAATTATTGCTAATTTGTTTTTAAAAAAGATTTTCATATACAAACCAGATGCTTAATCACTTTGAATTTTTATCATTGCTCTCATCTTTATAGCAATTTCCATAAAACGGATAAGAAAGAGTATTATAAGAAAGACTAAGGAGAAACAGTCACTGTGGATAAGATGGGAAAAATGTTTCCCGTCTGTTGTGGGTTGTTTCCTCTTCTTGTTCTCCACCAGTTTTTAACATGAAGAGTCTTGAAGCTCGTTTATATTGCTTGGGTAGTTATGAAGTTTTATGTATACCTACATGCTCTTGCTTCTATGGTTTATTCATAATGTGGGACACTCAGGAGACAGCAAATAGGAAACAAGTGATTTGTAATATGGATTATAATATGGCTTTCATGAGAGGTATCCATATCCAAGAAACAAAATTCCAAGCTTGATTGAAACTTTCCCTGTTGACTTGAGAAAGTGGTATGCTGAAGTACAGTATTATTATGGCTGTTGTTATTGGTTTTGTTATTTAGTTATTTCCTTTGCATAGTAATTTCAGAAACTAAATACCAAAAGGGGCAAGAAAGTAACAATACTAAAATTTTCCCATATTCTGCAGGCTTTGAGCTACTCTACAGATAGTATGATAGTAGACAAAATTTTTTTCAAAATATTTTAAGTTTATAGAAGATTAATCTTAGCTCATAGACTATTTTCCAACACTATTGTCATTAATGCATATAGAGAGTAGCTAAATTTATAAAATAGTAAGCTCCCTCCATTCTTATTGGAAGGATGGAACTATCTCTCTCTCTCTTCTCTTTGTTAGCCACATAACCATAATACTCATGTATTGACAGTAATTTCAAAGCACCTAAGTGGTTTTACATTAGACCTATCACATTGCTCCTGCAAATACATTGACATGTATTATTTAGTATTTATTACTTGATGCAAGAAACTCACCTCTTTTAGAGATAGAAGAGTTCAGAGAAAAGGTCACCCAGAAATGGTTTATGCATTAATGATGGTTCTTTACCATCTTCATTCAGATCGTTGTGAACTTATTTAGGGAGGGTCATGTAGTAGACTCACTACTTAATTAATAGAATGAGCTAACACATTCTTGGTAGCTATGTCAGTAGGTCAGGGCAAAGAAAATTACTAATCTTTGTAAGCCAGTAAGAAGTATTCTGACTGCAGAGTAGGTATTATTGAAACCCACTGAAACCCCAAGTACAGGTTATTGGCATTAATGTGATTCATTTATTATATCTTTCTATTTTACCGTGGACCACTTTAGTAGATGCATCAAATCTCTTAGCCAAATGGAAACCAAGGGGCTGGGGATTTAGCTCAGCGGCAAAAGCGCCTGCCTGGCAAGCGCAAGGTCGTGAGTTCGGTTCCCGGTACCGGAGAAAAACCAAAAAAAAAAAAAACACAACAAAACCAAATGGAAACCAAGAGTACAATTTCACCATATAGCACTGTTGGACTTGAAGTCATATCAAGGCAATGGAACATTAAAAAACAGCAGCTTCTACTTTTCTTGACTACATATGTAGAACAATGCATTAGTCTGAAATTTCTGATTTTGTCAGGTGTCTCTTTTAAAAGTTTTTGGCTATGTCTTTCTTACTTTTATTGTTATTGATAATTTGAACAAGTGCTATAGCCTCATAGCTGCAATGCCACAAAGATTACAGGAGTGGAAAATGCTAATAGGAAAATTAAATCAACCTAAATTTTGCAAAAAGTTGTTGGAGAGAGACTTTAGAAAATGTAGATAGTGTGGTATTTATGCAAATTCCACTAATGTAATGGAACAGGATATGTTTATGCACATGTGTGCGTGTGTGCGTGTGTGCGTGTGTGTGTGTGCGCGTGCACACGTGGGTGTGTGATTTCAATCTGTTCGCATTTGGTTGAAGATAGATTGGCAGGAACAGCTGCCACCAAGTGTCAACAGTCAAATCCAATGAAGTGTAGCAACCCCCCAACTGTTTTCCATTCAAATGAGTTATGAGTTCTCACCGTTCAGAAACACACTCATTTAAAAAAAAAAAAAAGTTAAGTCGAGTTGTGAGAATTGGGGAATATCCACCTGGTGGGGAAATTTTCATGCTTTGGAAAAAAAGTGGAAAAAGGAGATTATATTAGATCAATCAAAGTCACTAGAAAATGTTAAAGTTAGGGCAAAAAACAGCAGTGAGAAATAACAAAAAAGTAATCGGGGAGACCCCATTAATGGAAATGAGTGTCAGTTTTTCTTCCTTCAAGGACTTGGCTACGAAGGAGCCGAACAGGGAGAGTCGTATCAGAAATGCACAGAGAGGCCAGGGGCCTACCCGACCCTCGACATCAAAGCCTCCTTGGAGGAAAAAAGGCTTGGTTACTTGTAGCTTAATCCAACATTACACACTTCTTTCAAAGATCAAAAATGCTGCTCAGCCTTGGATAGCTGGGCATTCTCACTACTAATCCAGCCTTAATTATAAAAATTTTATACTCCCTCAGTTTCTTGCTGCCTGGACCAACAAATGCCTGCTGAGAGGGAGAGGCATAAAAAATAGGCGAGCGGAAATTAAGGCATAGTACATGGTAAAAGGGAATTGTTGCTTCCTTAGTGGTCACAACTAGCTAGTATGTTCCAGATATATCTGTATGTAAAGGAGTTTTCATAGAAATGCTCACCTGCCTTCAAGTAGGTTCTAGGATTTTTTTAGAAATATTATTCTTTTATTCTTCCTTAACTATTTCTAATAGCCTGAAACTTATCCTCTCTCTGAAGTATCTTAAATGACACTGGAGTCCCACAGACCACTTCAGGCTACTCGTATCAAAAGGTAAAGGCCACATATTTCTTTTCAACTAGCTTTTACCCACAAACACTGATTTGTGGTCTTTTCATGCCCTTGGGTCTAAAAGTGCATGCTATTTGTGCCTATCTACTTGAACTTGAGTGATGTCAAGTCACAAAGTTCCATAAATTACCTTCCAAGCAAACTAAATAAATTATTCCATGCAATTCTCAAAATATTGTAAGTTGAGAGCTTCTTACTTGTTTCTTGATGATTAACATTTCTCTTTCTACCATTTCTCTTCCCGGAGCGTCTCTCTAATGCTTGGAGACAATTAGCATGTCTCTCCCTCAGTTGTCTCTCCTCTAGCCTGAACATGTTCCTTGCTCACAGGTCTGTCTTATTTCCAAAGCTTTTATCAGTTCAGTTGCTTTCCTTTGAACTTTCTCCAGCCTGTCTTTTCAAGCGAACGATATCCAAAACAGAGCATGCCGCTCCAGTAGGTCTAGTGGAACAGTGCAAAGCCCTAAAAGTGAGTTCTCGGTTTTTGCATTCCGCTTACAATCTAAGCACATTAAAGTCTTTGCCTTTAGTGGAAATAGATTTCTTTAAACCTTGTGAAGTTTATTGCTCACAATCTGGACCATCAGAGACTTTGTTAGTATTAAATTCCCTCTTCTGTTAATGTGAACAGAAGATTCCTTTCCATAAGAGTTTTACATCACTTTCAAGCAATTTTTCCAATGCATTAAAAGTTACTCTGTATTAATGTCTCTCTTCAAGGGTAATTAAAATTTTGAACATGTTTAATAATTTTTTGCTTATCCTCTGGATTTTGTTTCCAATTTGCAACACTCCATTGAATGATATGGTGGAGAAGACGGAGTAGAAGGCACATTTTCTTCAAACATGAAATGGACCTATTAATAATTGTTCTGGGGACCAAAGATCAGGAACAATAGGCTATCCATCTTCTGGCAGTTTCCTCTAATCCATATTTCTCTGGTTTCTCTATAAGAATGCCACCCCCTGCTTTTAAAGAGAGGACAGGTGGGCAAGACAGCTGCACTAGGTTTCTTCCGGCAGTCTCCCAGCAGTGAGGAGTCTCTCCTGTGCTCTCTTCCCCAGCTCCATCCCCAGTGCTCATTGCTCCACAGATTTTGCACAAATCGCAGTTGGAAGCTGAAAATCCACAGCCCAAATTTTGGAAAATATAATTGTGAATTATCATCAGAAACTTTTTATAATTGAGTAGAGGACAGACAACAACTTTAACGTATGTATTCTTCCCATAAAGGGCCACATCCTCAAAACGCTCATTCACATTATCAAGAAAATGGACATACTTACAAATAAATACAACTTGCACATGTCCCTCAGGTTTTATAAAGTCTGAATTGATTTTAAATTCATCTGACGTTGGAAATAAGACCTCTTGGGAGTAAACCTAATAGCACTTCACATTATTTTGGAATCATGTTGCTATAAGAAATAGTTTTTGAGCAAAGTAATAGCAGACCTTTTTGGAGGAAAACACATATTTCTGACATAAGAAATTCTCATAAATGATATTCAAAAGCCATCTAAGTGGCAATTATCTACACTCATAGATGACATCCCAGGCAAATAGTGGTAAAATAAATCCATTAATTCCCTTTACTTTTTAAAAGAACATATCCCCAATAACAGAAAGCGAATCTAATTAGCAAAGTACTTAAATATTCAGTGACAGATATGAAATTATTTTGAAATCTTGTGTTTTATACATAACATTTATATTGAATTTTAATTCTACTCCATAATATGCCTGTGGTTGTTTTCCATGTAAAAAGACAAATAAATTTTTTCATTGATTTTTCTTCTCTGCTAAAAGTGTGACTCATAATATGAACCCTTTTTATCCTCATGTTATAGGATGTAATACATGTACTTATTAGTGCGTTAGCATCCAGTTCCTATCCAACATCTAAGCTCTTCTGCTTAGGAAACACCCACCAGGTGCAGAACAGAGACCAGCACAGAGTGGGTGCCAAAAGTATTTGTAGTAAGTGTTACTTAACCCACTACGGCTCACAGTGCATCTTTTACTCCAAAAAAATCTTTCCTTCTCATGTGAAAGGCGGGAATCTAGAGTACACTGTCACTGAGATTCATCTTTGAAAGTTGCAATGACTGTATTATCAACCAATCTGAACAAATTAATCACAACACTCTGGTCTCCATGCTCCTCTCATACCCCCTGAATTGCATTTGCTGTTTGCTTGTTTCCCTAGTTGACTGGTTGGGAGAGAAGGGACAAGTCCAAGGGCAGAAACTGCCTGTGATTTGATTTCTATGCCCCGTGAAGGGATGAGTTCATTGAAGGATGAATGCATAAGTCTGGCTTAGTGAGCAGGTGAGTTATTTTTGTGTGATATGTGATAGGGGCCCAATATTTTCAAGACCATCTCCAGCCCAAGCATTTCCAACCTAAATTTCTATTTTATCACAAACTGCCCAACAGGCTCAGCGCTTGGCAAACAGAAAGAGCATAATATATTCTGATAGTATGTGGCAACTGGTAGTGTTCAGTAAAGGCCAGTCACTAGTCCATAGTGCTTTTCTGTAACAAAAGCACAGAGTTTTCTAATCCCCCACCTCAGACATACAGGTACGCATCCAAACTCACATAAACCTCAGTTCATCTTTCCCCTGAAACTTTCCAACCTATAGAGAACTCTGTCCTTCCACTACCTGTTTCCACCTTAATGCAGTCCAATTTGTACCAGCTGGCTCCCAACCTCCGTTCAGCCTCTTTTATATTTGTCATACAAGAATAACTGCAATTGAAAAAAAAGAATAACTGTAATTGATACCCCAAATGAGTAACATACTATTTTGCGTTATTCATAAATCACTACTGAAGCTGCTAGTCTTTTTTCCAAGTTGTCCCATTTCCTAGGACTGAGGGTGTGTGCAGACACAGAGCAAGTATTCAAATATATTTTTAACACATTTATAAATAGCTATCTTTAATGACTCCTTTTGGTTTTCTCTCTTAGAGTTGTATAGTTCAAAGGCTAATAAAAACATGGCAGAAAAGATTTGTTTAAAAGTTGCTCCCGTGAAAAATTATTTAAAATTCCTCTAGCTTCCAAACAGCCATTTGGCTGCTTATTGGAATGAAATCCATCGTGATTTAGTTAAAGATTGAAATGTTCTCATATTTATTTGATCTGTGGGATCAGTTTTGCAGTTCTGGATGACTTTAAACTTCATGGAAGTCATTTTGCAGGAAATTGCAAATTATTCTGCATCAACTTTCTTTGTCTCTTATTCTATGCTGCCCTAACTTAAAAGGCAACAAGACTCCTTTCTTGTCCCGAGGGCTGTAGTAAATTGATTTGGAAGTGGGGGTGGCTAGGAGTAGGGAGACTGCTTCTCACCATCACATTTAAATTCCTCTTCTCTGCTTGAATATTAGTCTAATAATAAATGCTTTGAATGAAAGAAATTACTTTTATTTTAGAGTATATTTTCTTTATTTAGCATGTATTTAGACACATTTAAAGTGTTCAGATGTTCTTTTTAAATATAATCATCATATCATCATTTATGTATTAGTTATACTGCACAAATACTTTCCAGAAGTTAGAGCAATATCCTCTACTGTTTACTTAGTACTTGTTTCAAAAGAAGATTGAATTAATCTTCTAAAAAGAACCTCAAGTACCTGTGTTTCTTGTCTGTTATTATACTCCTGGCAGATTATCAGTGTCCTGGAAAGACAAATGTCCAAACTCGAAAGGGAGAACACAGCGCGCTCTTTCCACGTTTGGTCAGCAAGCATAGCTGAAGGCTGCAGAAGCCTGCACAGGTTCCATTTTTCCCCCAAAGCTTTGTTGGAGGCACAGAAGAAATGGTCTAGACATGATACTGGATTAAGAACTAACAACAAGAAGTTAGTGGATCATAATAGCAGGAAAGAATAATCTCCTGCCTACTTTGTTGGGCTTACCTTGCATGTCAAATGTCAGCTCTTTTTTCTGCACATTTTCTGAAGACAATAGCATTGTTGATAGTTTGGCCTGCGCATTTGCAGGCCTGCTTTGTTGGAACCAGTCTGCCTTTGGCACATGGAGACAGGACTGGAGTTGAAAAGCAGAAAGGAAATGCCAGGGAAGTTTCTCCAGAACTATAATATCTGTTTACATTTTTGTGTGGGTGAGAGAAACAAAACCACTTGTTGAGTTAAAAGACACAGTACTGGAAACACAGGTCACATGATGTTACTGTCATAAAAACTTTGAGGTTTGTCTGCTTTGTGGAAGTTGGCACAGGGGCTGACTCAGGTATACCTTTCACCCTTCCAATTAGTCACCTGAAGGTCTTCCTGGTGGCAGAGGGTTTGTAATAGATTGTGTGATAAAAAGGAGAGAAAGGAAGAGGCTGAAGGGCATCATTCTACGGTTGTGTTTTATAACACTTCGGACGAGTTTCCAGAATCTTTAGAGGTATAAACCATTCTCAACCACTGTCTTGCCCTTTTTTTGCTCTCCTTCTGCCATTTCCATAGCACAGGTTCAGGAAAGCGAGAGAGTACAGGTTTCTTCTAACAACCTTGAAAAGACTGGGTATGATGTTAAAAAAAGGTGTGTTTTGGGCAGTTTTAACTGTGTGACATCAGCACACTACCTATCGATCTTGCAAGATTTGCCTCTTGCCTTTCGGAGGCAAGAGCAATACCAAGCACTTAAAATTGACTCCCGTAGCGACTGTACTCCACTTTTTCTCTGCTTCTTTTTTGGACATTGGCTGAAATGGTTAATGTTAAAGTGACCATAACCAGTTTCTCACCATAACTAGTACTTACATATTATATAATCATTTAAAACGAAGTCTAAAGGCAAGGTCTTGTGTAATTACCTTGGTAATTCAATGGTTCCCTTTGCAAACTGTCTGTAAAAGACAAGTAAATTTAGTGTGTGAATGTACTTTGCCTGACCTGGGTTCTTCTCTGATATGATCATTTTACCTACCTATCTGCTTGTGGAATTTCAGCACTTAAAGGTTACTCTTTCTGTCCAAGTGATATACAGCCAGGTTGTACTTTATAGAAAAAGCCACTTTTCAGTGAAAGGCTATTTGCATTCCTATAGTAGGAATGATTAGGATATCCTTATTATTTATGACTATATAGGTGATACCATAAATAAAGGCCAAGATGATTGTAATTTTTCTCTTTCATAGTTCAGTTAGTCATAATTTCATCCAAATCTGCTCTCTTGAAGCAAAATTCAGGCCAGGTACTTTCTTTGTTCCACTTTCACACAGTTGAGTTAAATTACCTAAGCCATTTGAAATTATCGAATGTAACACCAGTTCAATCATTCCCCTTAAGAAAATGATTTTGAACTTTGTATCACTCTTCTAAGTTAAAGCCAATCAAAGCTATAAACTTCAGTCTCTGTGTAATTATTGTCCTCCACAAGAACACAGCCAAGTGTAAGGAATAACAATTAAATTATTTTTAACCATGTAAAGATTTGAGAATGCTGATAATTACTGCTTTGTGTCTTTGAGTGTTTTCAACTCTACTTTTAAATATTTTACTGACTTCATAAGTCACTTTCTATTTTAAAGATATAAATAGTCTTGAACCAGATAAGTCCAATTAACTGTACTGTAAATACATAGAAAACACTTGAGATCATTTCCAGATTTAAAGATATTTTGTTGGGAATCACAGAAACCAGCAAATGATGTTATTCTTTATGATGTACTCGTGTTGTGCTGGTCATGCCACCTGTAAAACTTGGAATGGATTGGGAAGAAAGAAAACATTCATAAAAATAACCAATCAGTTGCAGTGAGGGTAAACCTGACTAATTACTAAAATGGGACAAGATATAAAGGAACCAACGAGGTATTTCTCCTAATCCAAAGAGATAGGTCTTAGATACTGGACTTTGGGAACAAAAGTTGAAGAAGAATTGAAGAATGTTTGAAATCTGAAGAACTCTAGGCATTGCAGAATCATTCAGCCATGTGGAACACAGGAAGGGGAATGGATGTAGTTGTGGTATGCTGTGTGACCATGACTAAACATAACTAGAAATGGAGATCAGGAATGCAGGCTAAAAATCAAATGAAAGATATAATCAAATGCAGAGTTATTGATTAGAAGGTTCTTAGGGAAATAGATTGAGAGGACAACTTCCAAGGGAAGCTTGTGCTATAAATGCAGATAGCCAACTCTGCTCGTTGCCCTGGCCAGATCTTTTATCCTTATATTCCTGAAGAAATTAGAAATTAGACAATAACATGGTTTTTGGAAAGAAGGATCTAAATCAGCACAAAATTAAGAAACAGTATTCTACTTGCCTCTTCCTCTATCTTTGACCTTTCTTTATTTTCCATCTAACATTTTTCATTATTTTCCATTACATATATTCACATTTTATTTCCTTAGATTTTATTTCTTCCTAACTAGGACACATAATTGATGAGGTGTAAGATTTACCTCCTTCTATTATTACAATGTCTTCTGTTCCCCCAAACAACTGCTGAGGGAATAAAACTTCTACATGATACAATTTGTGAAATTTTAAGTATATATAGATTTGCATACAGAAATGGAAAACAGAGACGGTGAAAATCTCTGTGAAATTCCTTCTACTCTAGAAAAGCAGCATTCATAAACATAATGGAGGACATATTAGCAAAAGTCAATTTATCTTCTTACTTAGAGTGATGAGAGAAACTGGAGCCCAAACAGAGGTAACAGATAAGAAATTGGGTCCCTGGTGAAGGTTCAAGACACAGCAGACATCCACAACCAATGGAAAACTCATATAGTGCAAGGGTTTCCACCCAAAGAACAGTAAGGAGAACAGAAAAGTTATGTACCAGGGCTCCCCTGAGGAGTGGACTCTGCCCTAGCAGAAATCTGTCAGACTCACTAGGAAGGGCACAGCAAAAGCTCTTCAGAAGTTCAGCATTGTAAAGCTCCGTTCTCCATGAGCCAGGAATGAAATAGGCAGAAATCGTCACAACAGCAGGGGAAAAAGTATGAGACCTATCAAAGGATACTTGAACTGGAAATTGCACACCTAAATATAAGTGCAGGCACCACAGGTCTGAAATGAAACCTGATTCACAGTGACAGAACAATGCGATGGCAGCAAAGACATGTGGAGAGTTAAAAATTATAGCAAGGAACTACAGTTAATAAGTTAATCAATACTTAGATTACAAATTCTTCCATATGGAGAAAGGGGGAAGAGAGAAAGAGATAGACAGACAGACAGAAGATTCAGGAAATACAATGTATATCTAGTGGGAATCCAAAAAAGAAAGGTAAGTAACCTTAAGAAAAAGTTAAAATATAATTTACAGCGCATTAATATGTCAAGAAAAAATACAAACAAGAAAATGAAAACTAAAAAGGAGCAGAAAGAAGGTAAACAAATAAATAACAAAAGAAATTTTCCTCATGATAAACCTGTGCACAAAGTATGGATTTTTTTCCTGTTCCAATAAAAAGAAAATAGAAATAATTCTGCTAATGTAAAATACTAGCATTAGTGGTTTGGAAAGATTGCTAAAAGACATACTACAATTAGTTGAGTTATAAATTAAAATTTGAAAAATAGAATATGAGAAATAGATATTAAAGGACTACACAAGCAGCAGTGAAGCCATCAAAATAGAGTGAGGCTTTAAAAAATTATTTTAATGGTTATAAATACTAAGAGCAGAAATAACTGTGTCAAAAGCAGAACATATGTCAGAACTATGTTATAATGAGGGCAAAAGTCTGAATTATATGAGTGATACTGAGATGTGTAGGAAGAAGACACTTTGGACAGATAAAAGCTTTCATGCTTTCAGCAGTTTTGTCATTCTTATTTTCTAACAAATATGTTAAAGAAAAATGCATTTTGTAATCTAAAGGAACCTATTATTAAATGAAAATAAACTTTTAACTTCACACAATTAATACAAAGGAAATATCAGGAGAAGGACGAAAATTTTTAGAAGTCATAAAAATCTGACAGAGGGATGATCTAATTTGAAGCACAGATACTGGCTGGTATGTAAGCTGTAAAATTTGAGTGATACAGTGCTTCTGGCAATCAGAAAGGCTGTGGAGTGTTAGCGAACAGTCAACGCAGACCAAGGCCTCTCTGGCCTAGGACCCATGGAGGAAGCCAGAACACCTTGGCCAAAACACAGCAATGCCATCATAATGTACAGTCATTCCTCTGGTCAGTGGCTTCATTTTTCCCACTTCCAATTGCCTGTGGTCAGTGGCAGTTCAATAATGCTAAATGGAAGATTCTCAAAATAAATATTTTATATTTAAATAACTTTTTAATAATATATTTTATAACTGTTCTTTCTTTTTATTAGTTATTGTTAAATTTTTAATGTGTCTAATTTAAATTTTATCATAGGGTTGTATATATAAGAAAAAAATAAACTTCTTTACTATCCACTGTGTCAGATAGCCAATAGAGGTCTAGGGACATATCCTCACAATAAGGAGGAAGTAATTCCCCTATTCTTCATCAAAGAGATCTATAGCCATTTCCCGAAATTACTCTGTTCTCTAGGGAAATATACTGCGAGGGAGGTGTGCTCAGTAAAATAAGATTGCAAACTGAGAATGAAGACAACCTGACATTAAGATATAGTAAAGGTACATAGGAAAGTCATGAAAGAAAGGGCCCCCTGTGCTTGAAACCTAGACCGTAGAGTCTTGGCCAAAGAGAAAGATGAATTGTGTAGAAAAACCTCTAGGAACTGAGTAAATGAATTTGAGCAATCAAAGAAAAACAGGAATAAAGGAAGTTTGACAGTTGTGATAGGATATCTAAAAAATACATATATATAATGTTTTATAAATAAATATACATAAAAAGATTGTATATACTAACTTCAGAAAAATCTAGAAATCTGTTACACAAAACAGAAAAATATCATTGTCTATTCCATAATGTTATATGAAAAACTTTTATATTGTAATAATAATTTAAGAAAAATAGCTTAACTAAAGTTGATATATAAATATACTTGTAATTGTAAAGGAAGTTATTAAGGAATAAACTATATAAATTCTTTTAAATCATATAAAAAACCATATATTTAGGAAATAGTTCTTTCAGAGTTCTTAAATTGGATTGTGAAATACATACACATATATTACAATGTACACATTACAATTGATATGTGCATTTAAATATGATGATATTTTTCAATGCATTTGTACAGTTTTGTTTTGTAATCAAAGATAGACTTTAACAAATTTTGTTTCAATAAAATAATATAAATTTAAAAAATGAAAAGAAAAACCACTGCAAATAAATCTTTTCCATGTGAAATATCAAAACCATAAGATGTTATATAAAAAGGAAAAAGAAATATAATTCTGTATCAACACACTAAGTAAAGTATCTCAAATGTAAAAACCAATATTTAAAACATTAAAAGAAAGGATGAGATCTTTTTAAACTTGCAACATAGAAGAATCTTGAGCAAACCACAAAATCATGAAGCCATAAAAGTAAAAGGTTACAAGATGTGCCCACATAAAAGTAAAAATCTGTGTACTCTGAAAAATCACAATCAACTGAATTAGATGTCAGACTTCTGTAAGGAGTTCTTTTACTTAAGATTATTATATGGAAGGGTTTCCAGAGTTTGATATGAAAAATACAAAATATTCCATGTAAAGGAGCTGAACCAAAGTAAGAGAATAAAAGGAACACAATATATAACTTAATATCTGAAAAGCACTCAGTTCTACATAGTAATCATAGTTACAGAAAAAAGCAAAAAAATCTTAAAAACAGAGTAAGAAAATTATTAATAATATGTGGCTTTTACAAATAAGTTGGAAACAATGTCTGTCAATATTTAAAATTAATATACTGATTGATCGATTCTATTTGTAAGAATTCTTCCCACATATCTTTTTTGCACATGCACAACAGACTTACATGAAAAATAACGATTGCCATCACTACATTGCTAATTGTAAAACACAAAGCCAAGAAAGAGATAAATAAGTTTTGGTATAATCAGTACACCAAACTCTTGTATTTTAGTTAAAATAAAAACAAAAGCAAATAAAGAGCAGTTAAATTCACATTAATTGATTTGGAAAATCCTCTGAGATATTACACTGTATAACATTAGGATGATAAACAATGTATATCCTGTGTTTTAACTATAACAAAACTCCCTGAGCTGATTCTTATTTATTCTCTCTCTCTCTCTCTCTCTCTCCCTTTTTCTCTCTCCCTCTCTCTTTCTCTCTCTCCCTGTGTCATATAAACACACATTTTAAATTATAAACACATTCATTTACTTAGATGGGTAAATGTATATACGATATATTTTGGCATATATAGCTTTGTGTTTGTATTTGTGTAACTGCAGTATGCTGGTACATGAACGTGTATATAGGAATACATGACAACTGACTCTAATAAAAAGTTGCAAAACAGACAAGATTATAAACCGTGTTATCAACAGTACTTGTCTCTGGAGACATGAAGATTAGACAGGGTGGAAAATGAGTTAAATTTCTTTTCTGTATACTTCTGTGTTATTTAAACTTTTAACTGATCTTAAATTTAGAGAAATGATAAAATTACCACTTGTTATGTAACAAATTTAAAATATCAAAGAAAAATTATTATTTTAAAATTGGCCAGGACTTTGGAACATCTCCCAAAGAAGTCCCATGGCATTCCTGACTCTGAAATTCCCAGCACAGGGTTGGGTGGAGTCAGACATAGGGTGAGATTCGGAGACTGGGAGAGGTTGTAGATAACAGACCTCAAACATTAAATCACTTTTTGTTATATCCCAAATGTTAATTTTTTTTTTTTCTTTTGAGACCAGTTCCAACTATACGGTTCAGGCTGGCTTTTTTTTTGAGCTCACTATGTAGGCCCAGGCTGGCCTTAAACTCATGGCAATCCTCTTGCCTCAGCTTCCTGAGTGCTGGGATTATAGGTGTGTGCCACCATGCCAGGCTAGTGGTTTGTTTCATTGGCCAGAAAAGTTAATGATTTCTTTCTTTTTTTTTTTTTTTTGGTTTTTCTCCGGTACCGGGAGCCGAACTCACGACCTTGTGCTTGCCAGGCAGGCGCTTTTGCCGCTGAGCTAAATCCCCAGCCCCAATGATTTATTTCTTAAGTCAAATCTACATATCTGCATCACAATTTTAAACAAGTGAGCAAGTAAACCCAGCAGGCATCTTAAATTGTGAACATGTGTTTGAGAAATGACAGGGTTTATAAAGAAAAACCAGAAAGAACATCTCTAAAATAGGATCTATGAAAACAAATTCTAGAATGAACATTTTAATCATTCCATTTTCTCACGTTTTCAGACTCTAAGTTATATTAGGTTCACAATATTCATGTCTGGAAATGTTTATTCCAATAAAGAAAGTATTCCAGAAGGTGATGTTTAGGTATGTTAGTACTGTTGTGTTTTACCAACAGTTAGCAATGTATTTTCAAAATAACTATGTCTTTCTTATAAAAATTTACAATAAAATGCTGAAATCTTAGAAAATTGGGAGGAAAAGGGAAATGTCATTACTTCCTAAGCCCCGTTCATATACAGTATTAAATGATTAATGTAGTCATAGCATTGCTTGCATATGTCCTGTAGTTGTTTTGAAAAAATGAATACATATTTCATATGATTGTGATAACTGTGTGCTGATAGTTTGGTTTCATATTCTGCACGTTAGTCACCTTCCAGATGATTAGGTAATTATTCCTTTACCCAACAAGTATTAGTTGGCTCCTGGAGTATGCTAGGTCAATGGTGGCAGAACCTATGGCATGCGGGCTGCAGTGGGCACACAGAGCTCCTCTAGAGGCACACAAGCCAAGTCATCCCAGGTTCACCTGGAGTGTTGGAACTTTGGGATAAATTAGTGGGTTCTGTGTTGCAGTTTAGGCACTGGCTCTCTAAAAGGCTCATCACCATTGTCTAAGTGTATGACGACAAACAGAACAGGGTCTTCGAGGAACTTGCAGTTTCTTGGGTAAAATAGCTCTAGAGAACATTGCAAACCACTGTGCTAATCTTCACGATGGGAAGTGCACCTGTACTCAGGAGCACACACAGGAGATGCTTTCTCCTCCTTAGGCATCAGGCAGTGTGGGCAGAGCCCGCAGGGGTGGCGCATCACTGAGGGAAAAGGCCCAGTGAGAGCAGGCAACCGCAGGGGCAAGTCTTACAGGAAGCAGGGACTCTGCAGGTAAGGAGCCTGGGCTGGCATGAAAAGAAGACAGGCTATTCATATGAAATTGCTAGCTTAAAGTACTCTGTCATGTCTTCAGTTTATCTGAAGGTCTAATACGCACCACAAGAGGTGATTTAAAATGCAAATGTGTTTTTAAAAACCTTAAAAATGAATGCTGTTAAAAGGTAAGGGGTACCAAGTTCATGGAATAGCCTTGAAAAATAAGGGTAGAGGAAGAGTGACGAGTGCACGGGAGCTGCACAAAAGAGAGGAATTTAGCAGAATGAAAGGAGAAGATCTGGTGGGTACTGGGCACTTACGGAAGAGTCAGCTGTAATGGTGGACAATAAGGACAGAGAGGACAGAAAGGCAGTGAAAATTCCCACTACCAAAGATTTTCAGAAGGATTTACAGTCTGAAACTGCAAATTCACACTCTTTCCTTTTTATTTTCCAGCAATCTAGTAGGTACGTCTGAGCCTTCTGAGGCATGTGTCACATAATATTCTCCCTTTCCCCAAGTTGCTCCAGTACTGATTTCTATACTAGCCTTCTGCCCCCTCTGTTATGAGTCTTTCACAGACAGGACCCTCTGTCCCTACTCATCCTAAACATCCGGGTTCACTGCTATTCAGTCATCACCGCTTTCACTCTGGCATGCCTGGCCATCAATCTCCTCTATGAACAATAGGTTCCCAAGTACCTATCTCGAAACCAGACTTCCTTCCTAGATTTCAAAATCATTTTCAAAAATGAACTAGAGGACAGTTATTTTATATTTTTAAACATGGGTTTTTCCATCTATAACTAACCGACATCTCCACACACACTTGCTCCTTCTCCTGATTTCCTCGTTTGGAATCTGAACCTGCAAAGTAGTCATGGAGGCATTCCTCTCACCAAGCGAGAAGAGAGCCATCTTCTGCCCTTCTTTGTCTTTCTCCCTTGTCATCCTACCCCCACATCTAATTTCTTACCAGAATTTACCAATCGCTACCATTTCCAGACTACCTCTCAGCACACAATCATCCACCCAGACCTCTTCACACTTCACCTCTGCCTGTCTTGTCTCCCCCTTAGTTCAGGTTCTCATTATTCCTGGTCAGCCATCATAACTGATCTCTCTTGATTATTGCTGAGGCACCTTCTAGATTAATGCTTCATTCCCCATATGCACTGACGCTCAAGACAAATGAACAACTCGTGCCAGTGTCTCCAAAGATGCTTGCACATCCTTTCATTTGTTGCTCTATTTCATCTCCCTACAAGTGATCTTTATCCTCATCCCTTACTGATTCATCCTTACATGTTTTACATCTTCAGTTTAACATATTCTCTCATGAGCCCACTGATCCCAGGTGATGTATCCCAAGTGGATGCACTCAGGATTGGCACTTACCACATGATAATTAACTTTCTTATGAGGCAATGACCTCTTAATTATTTAACACAAATACCTTTTGGGTTGAGATGTAGCTCAGTGGTAGGACGTGTGTTTAGCTTGTGCAAGACCCCAATTCAATCACCATAACAGCAAATTTTTGTAAAAAGTAGATGGTTTGTTAAGTGCTTCTTAAGTGCATAAGCAGAACTAAACTAAGGCATTTACACTAATTTAATGCAGCACATCTATGAAGGGAGCATTATTACTACCTTTACTACAGGTAGGAAGATGAGGTACAGAAATCCAAGGACAAAAACCTAATGTGTGGGAAAGAACTGATCGAAATGTAAGTGATTTTCACAAAATATACTGAGAAACCTTCTTTTTAAGTTTTTAAACTAAATTGAGCCGGGGGTATAGCTCAATGGCAGATGTGCCTGCCTGGCAAGTGCAAGGTCCTGAGTTCAATTTCCATTACAAAAAAAAAAAAAAACTAAACTAAATTGAGTATGTTTCTGAGAGCCCAGTTCTGCTAACAGCACAAAAAAACAGAACAAAACACATTTAATGAAATAAATCAATAAATGCTCCAAGTGTAAGAAGTCAAAAATCATCCTGATCTCTCCTCCTCCACTGCCACCCAGCTCCTAGATACAGCCACCCCTATGGGCTTCAGAACTGTAGTGCTCTTCCTGCCCATTCAAAGCCTCAATGACCAATTGGTAGACAATAGGTCCATTAAGAACGGTATCACAGGAGGAAGCCAATAGATATGGAAAACAATGTCCAGAGCTCACAATAGATGCTTGAAGCCATCTTTAGCTCACCTGCTGATTCATGATGAGCACTGTGCTGGTACAGTCACCACATACTTCACAGAGGGACGGAGGCAGGGCTAGAGAAAGCTGTGGGCACATGGGACCTGACGATATGGACAACACCAAGCAAATGAAGCCACATACAAAGATGATGAAGGCATTGCTCCTTTTGGATCTGATTACAAGAGGAAATGTGATAAAGAAGAGGCTGGGAGAAGAATGCTTTAAATAAGGTGGGTAAAAACAAAGAAGGTTAAAACAAAAAAAATCTGGACTTCTTGCTGAACCTTCTAGCTATGAAGCCCTGGGAGGGCAAGTCAGTGGGAGTGAAGTTGGTGTGATATGTCAGAGCATTCAGCTGGCCGCTTGGATTCGACTCCTCTAAACCACTAAGAAGAAACTTTGGAAAGAGGGTGGAGTTGAAGACAGCAAACTTGGAACGATGTCTTGGAGGAACAGATAAGTTATTTTAAGAACTGTTTAGTCAATCAACAATGAATTGCTTTCATCATGATCAAAACCAAAGAAGAATCTTTATCTTGTCTATTAAAAATTAATTTGTTCCTTGCCAGTTTACACAGGTACTCACAAGTTAACTAGGTACCTTTTCACTAAATACTTTCAGACTTTTCCTCTGTCAGGCCTGTCCCATCTCCCAATCTCCTTGACAAGGAGAAGCCTCTGAGATATCCCTACCCTAGAACTGAGGCACAAGATACTGCAGTATCTTGTGTTTCCCAAGCAAGGCTTCCAGTGCTGCCCTCAGCCCTTGTGGGACTGCTCATCTCTTTATCAGTTTGATGAGATGACACAATTTGAGGTCTCTTCCTGCTCACCTGACCACATGGTGGCTTTTACCATGTGTGACAATCTGAATTATATTGCCCATGTCCACCTATGTATTCCAGGAGGTAAACCTTTCTGATCTCAGCCCTCAGAATGTTCTGGTTTATTGTCCTTGGCCAACTGCCCATTCCCTCCCATGGGATTTTCTTTATTTTCTAGCTCCCTTGACATGGAGTTTTCTCCATGAAAAGTCTCACTTCCATCGCAGGGATGACTCACATTTTTCAATAAGGCATGTCCTTTAGAACATTTTATGGGGAAAGTAGGACACGGTGGTAGACATGAGTCTGGAGGTCTCAGTTGCCTCCATTGTGAGCACCGACTGCTTATGGTGGTTAATTCAAAGTCATTTTTAACACTCATCACTTTTGCCATCTTATTTATAACTTCTCAAAGTTACAGATGATGAAGGACAGCATGAGTGGTTTATGACTGAGGTTTAATAGTTTATGGGAATACTGGCTTGGAATTTGAGCTTTGGAAGCCGTCTTGACATTTTCCTGATGTCTTTATTGTCTTCTTGATCAGTCTTAAGTTGAATTCTACCTTCATTCCCCCCTTCCTTTCTCGTTTTTCTCACCACTGGGAAAATAGGACCATTAATTCAATAAGAGAAACACTTACCTAACAAGAGACCTTTTCAGGTAGATGTCATCTTCTAATGGAAAATTATTGCACAATATATATTATCATAGCTAAGGCAGAACCAGTTTAAAGATAACTGCCTCAAAGCTTTTTCCTTCTACATACATTTCTCTAGAAATAGGAAATATCAGGTCAACTAGCAGCAGGGCTATGACTCTGTAGTCAATAGAAAAAATAAGAATGCAATTAGGCAATATAGTTAGAAAAATTTCTATTGAGCTAATATCCCAGTGTACCTCATTACTGAAACATTAGCCTGACAAGAAATCCATAAAAATATTTAACTAAAGTTCTCAAAATTGTAAAAAATTATGTCAAATATATTTTAAAAATTTAATACTTTTCTTTTTTCTTCTCTTATTTCTATTTATTTATTTATTTATTTATTTATTATTTTTTTTGGTTTTTTGGTTTTTCTCCAGTACTGGGAACTGAACTCACGACCTTGCGCTTACCAGGCAGGCACTTTGCCGCTGAGCTAAATCCCCAGCCCCTTATTTATTTATTCTTTTGTGATGCTGGGCATTGAACCCAGGGCATCCTGCATGTTAGGGAAGTACTCTACCACTGAGCTATATCTCAGCCATGATAATTATTTTCTGATTAAAAATAATTGTTCCTTATAGTAAGTTTGAAAACTTTCAGGAGAACTATCATCAGTACATTAATCTAAAGGTTGGCACTTGGTATTTAAATGAACTGGGTAAGAGTTAAATGGCCAAACACATATAGTTTGCTACTATTCTCAATTTTGTAAACAAAGGTATCCCAAGAATCATAGGTTTGTAGCTCTTTAGTGGCCTCTTTGCCCAGAGGTGGTGGGTAGAAATTTTTTTTCATATAAACTCTAAATTCAACAGGCCAGTGCTATAAATCCATTGAAAACTGGTCGAGCACAGAGACTGAGACAGTGGAGATTTTCCTGATTTTCTCCTTTGTCTCCTAGTGAACAATCAGTTTGTGAAGGTGAATGAATGGCTGTCAAAGAACATAGGATTTGGGTTCACAGCAACAGTCACAACCATACTGGTAACATGAAGTCCCACCTGACCCCAGAGTGGGTCTTTCACATTTTAGACTTCCACAAATGTGATACTCATGGCATATGGTTCTCTTTCTGCAGTCTGCATGAGTCAGAACTTGGTTCCACCACTGCCTCTAAGACTGCCACACAAGTGACATGTCAATTTTGTCAATCCCTCAGTTTCTATGCCTGTAAAATGTAGAAAATATGGCATCATTAACTTATAAATTGGGTTTTATGTAAATTAATGAGAAAATTTATGCCAGGGCTTGAGCCCATCACCTTGTACAAAGTAAGTACACTCTATGTATTAACTGTTATTAAGTCTATTTGACTCATCATCAAATATTTACAAGTATTAGAACCATTCTGAGATCCCTATATAATTTAATGGTCTAAAGTTTGATAGAATCACAGTGGATACCAACCTGAAGTTATAATGCAGGAAGAGTAATAAATTTATTTCCCTAAATGGAATATCTGCTATACACATATTCCCAGGGATGTGAAGAGGTATGAACACTGAGTCAAACCCCCATTTTCCCAGTTATATCAATGTTACATACCCCCCCCGGATGGTCTGATCTTTAGGAGTAAGTTAAATTCCTCACTTCTTTCTCTTTTCAATCCACAAGGAAACTCCCTGCATCAAGGGAGCCTGGAGGTCTGTTGTGTTTAATTTAACAAATGGAAGGGGGATCTCGCTCCATTTTTTTTATTCAGTGGGTCGTAATGTCTAGGTACCCTCTGAAGTATATCATATCATCACATAAGACTCACATTAACTTCAAAGAAGGCAACATACAATGGTGCACGAAGTGGTAAGCAACATTTCCAGGACATAATGAAGTATGAGCTGAAGCAGTGCTGAAGCAGATGTCTTGGGAGAGGAAACAGTAGCAGCAAACCAAGTGAGTGGCTGTCAGAGGCAGGCCTGGGTCACTCACTCAGCCTTAACGAGATCATGCTGACAGCCAACCAGAAAGGAGGCCTGGGGAATCAAAAGCACGCTGGAAACATTGAAGCCACTATTCTTAACCAAAAGCCAGCTTGCACTGTAACTTGCCAGAGAGTGCTGGTCATTCATAAATTTCCCTAGTCTGGGGGACCTGGGAGTATTGAGAAAAATGGGCAAATCCACATAGTCAGGAAGTACAAACAGAACCCATGAAGGAATGTGGGAGCCTGGAAGAGGAGCCAGGGCCACCAATTCTAGTTTGTTTGTTTATTTTTGATAAAGATGTGCTGTCCCAATTCTGCTCACCCATGGCTCTGTAATGTTACAATTCTGGGCTTGTGTTTGGCTTAAGCATGTTAAAGAAAGATTTTCACTAGTATGGAGAATGTTCTGACACTAGTGAAGTTATACTGTGATCCATCTCCACTGTCTCCTAAAAACTCTGAGGCTTCATATCCTGGTGAGTATGTAGAAGGAGACAGAGAGAGCCCTTGCAAGGAAGACTGAGTGTCTAGCTTCCCAAATATCATCCTATGGAGATACCTTCTGCCATAAAAGTATCCCTGGCCTGGCTACAAATCCTGGCTTGGCCTTCTGATGGGAAATGCAAGGGCTGTCAGATGAGCTGTGCACAAAGAGAAGTGGTTCTTCAGGGAAAAGGGCATGGGAGGGGTAAAAAAGACCAACACCCATTGTTTGAAAACCTCCCTGGATCCCATCTGTGACTGTAAAACTTTAGTAGAACAAAGACAAGCTACAGTGGAAAAATACAACTTTAGGGAGAAAGCACACTCATTGTCCACTACACAGTGCTCTCCAGAGTGGTTAACACAAAGTTGCGCTGCGTGATTGCCCACTGCCCACTGCCTTTGCTGACGAGTTGTTAAGGAATCTGATTAATGGAGCAAATGTGGTTTTGGCATAACTATCAAGATGGGCTCTTTAGACAAAGCAGGATTTGTCTACTTTGCCCAATGCCCATTCAAGATGGACAAGTCAACATTTTAAAAATGGAAAACAGATGTTTGGTACAAAGCATTAAAAGTGTCAGGTACAGATGAAGGACCTCGGCTTCTCAGATGGATGGGATCCAAGAAAGGAATGTGGAGAAACCTGACATTTCATCCAACAAGCATACGTGTGTTCTAAAGTAATCATAGTCTACCTTTAAGTATGGGAAAGTTATCCATATTTAGTAAATCAGGAAAGAATTGCTTCCCAGTGATCTAACAGTTGTCGCAATAATTGATTAACACTGTAGCCAATTGGTTTGTCAGAACATTATCTTTAAACCTCCTTCCACATCCAAAACTTAAAATTGTAACTATGAATATCTGGTTGTTAAACATTTAAATTCAGTCCATGGGACACAGTCTAAAAAGTAAAAGTAGAATGTTTAATAAACTTACCTTCATTCTCTAAAGCAATGCAAAAGGGGGCTATCTGTAAAATCAAGTAGATGTCTTTAAATTTCATTTTTCTGTGTTGGAGCTGTACACTGGAATATTTTTAAAAGCTCCCCACATTATTTTAATATGTAATTATGTTAGAAAGTACTGCTTTTAATGTGGCTATATGTCTAAAATATATGACTGTAGTTTGACTTTTCTCACCTGGTGTTTACTGGCATGTGTCCTGTAATATGCAGAAGGTCACCCCAAGTGTTTATTGCTTAGATGCACCTCTGTGTAGGTCTTGGTAATAGCATAGGACCATGAATGAAAACATGGATTCTACAGTAGAGGTGTCTGGTTTGGAAACTCAGAACTCCACACACCAGATATACATGGATAAGTGACGTATTATCTCTGCTCCTCAGCTCATTCATGTACTAATGGGTGAATGATGGCACTTATCTCTTGAGTTGTTGTAAAGATTGAATTGAAGATTAGATGTAAATGAGACAATATAAAACCTTTAGAACAATTTCTAGAAAGATCATTCCTTACACAAAAAATGTTCCCTGCATATAAATCTCATTCCCTTCTCTCCTAGTTTAAAGAGGTCGATAATATGAACTAAAAACAATCGTTATATTTTTAAATTGCATAACTCCAGTACATCATTTTTCCATCTTGTTAAACAGAGATGGAGATGTTTTTTATATAATCTTTTTATATTAAAAGAGATGAAGGTGCTTATATGAGTCTGTCTCTAGTTTTGTGTTTTTATAGGAGTGCTCCATAAAAATCACCAGATGTATTTCTCAGAAGTAGAGCTATACAGGCATTGTCACCAGATAGGCTGGGGGTGATACACACATGCATGATAAGATAATAAACTGTTCCAACTCATGCTATTGAAATGTGCATTGATAGGAGATTTACTACTTCTTTCTCCTTTCATCTGTGCTTTGTCCTCAGGGAAGAACCTTAAAACATACTTACAGTTGTCCAGTAGAAGACATGGAGATGGCATTTCCAGTGTGCTACTGTCAGAACTTTGTCAAGTTTATAGATTTGAATTTGTATGACAAAGCAGATTACCTCTAGAGGTGCACTTATTTTTATATAATTTTCAAGTGGATTTCTCCTGAAGGATGATTATCTTCTCAAGGGCATGGACCACTTTTATCACTTTGGTGAGTGTAAGAGTTTGAGGGCTTTCTCCAACACTCTTGCTTCCCCTCTCATGAGAGGGACTGCCCAGAACTGTTAGTCCTAGAGGCGAGGGAGTGCTCCAAGCCCAGACCTAGACCAAAGTGCTCCATGCTTTTGTCTCATTTTATTTCTTTCCTTGGATCCACTTTCCAACTACTGACACTCTCTTGTCTGACACACAAGATGCTTGGAGTCTTAGACGGCCTCTAAGATGCAAAGAATCATCAGCTGCTCCATAGTCAGGGTGATTTCCTGCTAAGCTGATTGCTCCTAGTGATTATCATGAGATTTATTTCATGAGATTGTATAAGTCTGAGCTTCCAGAATGTTGTTGACATACAGATATGGGAAGATTCTCACTCCTTTCCAGATACAAAAATTATTAATTGCACATAGTGAAAGATTGTGTGTATGTGACTTTTTCTCTACCCATTACTCTAAATCTTCAGTCACAAAACATCACTCCTCACCTCACATCAGACATTTTTCTAAATATAAAAACCTCATAAAAATTATTTGTTTCCCTTTATACTGCAACTTTTAGTTTCTATTACTAAGGTAAAAACCAACAGAAATAACCATCTTTTATTCTGCATTCATCATCACTGCTTTCAAAGTATTATTTATTGAGGAAGAAAGTAAAAGGGTCAAACTACAAGGTGGTGTAACAAAACCTAGAAAGATAGATGTGCAATAACTAGAGTAACTAGGGCATGCTGCTGTAACCACTCCATAATACTCTGTGAATTATACACACAAAACTTTGCTTTTTTCCTGTACAGCTAGTCTCTCTATGTGAGTGATGGGCCCTTCTACAAGTGTCTTTACTTCAGGGACTCAAGGTGACAAAGCAACAACATCAGAAACATTGTTAGTTCCAATGGTGGAGTTAAAACTCAAAGGCTTAGCTCAGACTAGATCTGCATCATTTCTGCTTACAGCTCATTGTCCATAAATGGTCATAGAAAGTGAAATTCATCTGCTCAGAAAAAGAGTAAGAAATATCTGGAGAACAGCACTAACGACCACCACAGATGTGGTCAAAGTAGTTAACTAATTGATATCTTTGAAGTTACAAAAGGAAATGTGTAGACTTGCTTCCTTTCTTAAAATGAGCACAATTTACAGCAATATAGACAACGAGACAGACCCATAAATAAAAGAAATCTTATAAAGACTGGAAAATTAAAATCCAATTTTATATTAATATTTGTAAAGAATAAGTCAATGTATTTAATTTTATTTTCTTCAAAGACAGAGTAATGCAGTGTGGAATTCATGCTGGAATCCAAAAGGAAAAAAACTTAGCAGAGGAAAACACTGAAAGACAACAAAACCAGCATGAAGAATGTTATTTCTAGGTCAGAATAATTTCTTTCTTTCTCTTTTTTTACTCTCTGGATCATCTTTCTCATAATAAGTATATATAGTTTTTACAATGGAAAACTTTGCTAAATAAACTAGGAGACAGTAATGTTTTAGAAAAGAGGAAACTGAAGGATTTTTAGTATTAAGTATACAACCAGGTTATGAACCACTAGGTTAGTTAGCTGGGAAAAGTCTTCGTTCCTGGAGGCTTAAAAGTAATATTGACACTTGCGTTTGGAGGGTGAGACCTAATTAAAGAACAAAAGTGGCTGAAAGAGCTCTGGCTTGGGCATTTCTTTCTACTTGAGACAGTGAGAGGGATACACAGCTGCTTGTTAAAGAGAAAATCTCTATTTAAATTTCAGCTTTTAGCATTTTGTAGGGGTTTTTGTCTTTCTTTTATATATTTTATATTTGATGAAATCTAGAGTATTATTTAGGAACATCACAATGTACTTTCAGATTTGACCAAATCTTAAAACAAACCGTGGATGGTACAGGCTTTAAAAGGGCATTTTTTTTTCATAATTTTAAGAAGTAATTCAATGTAATAGTGACACACAACAAGTCAGTGGTTGGGAGACGTGGAAAAAAACTGAGGGTCATGAGGAGACTTTTAGGGTGATGAACAGGTTGATTGGGTTCTCTATTGAACTACTGGTTTCATAACACATATGTTATAACTTACTGAGTTGCATTAACTTAAATATGTGCAGTTGTACCTGGATGAAACTATATAATTCACTGTAGCCTGTGAATAGTGTAACTCAAAGGACTTTCTTTTTATTAAGCCACCAAACTCCAAAGTTAGGAATGGATCCCTAACATGTCATGTTTTTCTCCACCATAGGGACTGGAATGTTAAATTTTCAGATGAATTTGAACTAGAGAGAATGAGGTGTAAATGGAGGTGGAGTGGAGGAGTTGGAATGAGAGTGGAGATGCTGTATGAAGCAAGGATATGAAAGTAACAAACTGGACGTTGGTCAGAAATCCATCTTGTTCCTGTAAGTTATAAGTGTACTTCTGACTTCTGTGACTGAGATTTTAGCTAACTAGACAGAATCCCTATTAGACACTATTTTTTGGTAACTGTTCACCATGATTGCACTTTACCAACGTTATTATATTTGGTGGTTATATAAAGAGTTTTGTCACTGAGACAGATTGATATCTTTCAGATATAATTTGAATATAGCTAAAGAACAGTTAATATAAACCCACATTGCTTAGGAGATTCTGAAAACAGTATTAGATATGTGATTCTGTAGATAACAACTAATGAATGATAATGGGTAAAATTTAAAGTTCTTAGGTAAATATCAACATGTGGATGCTAACATATCTTCATGGGAACCAAACTGAGTCATTACAGAATTTAGAAATGCTGTGCCTCTGATATAATGTGATTTCTGTTTTGCATATTTTCAATACATTGAACTTTTATATCCTAATTTAATTTTTAAAAATTCAGGCTAATAACCATGATGATATTAAGCCTCTAGTAATAACTAAGGCTATTTCTATAAGAAGCCATAAGAGCTGAGGTGAAAATATTCTTTTGATCCACCAGATCAGCTGTGGCTATTATGTTCTACAAAGACAGAGACATATGAGTCACTTTGATCTTCCCATCATTTATAAGGGCCACAGCTGATTGGATTAAGTCGCACATGCTCTCAAATCTGAGCTATCATTGAATATGTAGAAATAAGTTAAGTCTAACAAATGAAATACTTTGAAATTCTAAAATTTTACTTGTATAGGGAAGGATGATCCAATTGTAAAAAAAAAAGTATTTATTAACATTTGCGTGTTCAGCTGCTAAGATTTTAAATAATAATTGCAGACTAAGTAATAAATATGATTTCATAGGGAGAACACTTTGAAAACTTTGTGTCTTGGTATAAATAAGCAGACAAATTTCTTTGAAAGTTTTCAACATATTTTTTTCTCCAGGCCTTTCAAGTTGGACTCAGGAAAAGTTATATTAAAAATTTTAGAAGTTAGATTCTCAGTGGTTGATGCTACTGCCAAATCACCTTGCTCAGCATCTAGCTAAACAATCCTATTGTTAGGAGAATATCTAAAACTATTTGGATTTTAATGATGAACAGGATTGCACAGTAAAATTCTGAATACTCAAATCTGAAATCCAGAAATATATTGTTATATGGACAGACTAATAGCAATAAGGTTTATTATAGCCAGTTCTCTTTCTTGGGAAGAGTTTGGGATATGGAAAAGACAATAGACCTTTCAAGAATCAAAAGCTCAGTTCTATAAAAACAGAACGTGTTATTGAGAAGAAAATGTGGACCCCTAATAAGCCCTTTTCTCACTGACTCATCCCTTGACTATTATCTGCAATGTGGCAAAGATGGTTTTCTCCTCTCACCAGGTCTATCTTGCACTTTGATGCTGTGTGACTGAGTTGTAGGTAATGCACTATACTGAACTTTATAGCAATGACTCATACCAAACTTCCATAGGTGAAGCTCCTGGTTCCTTTCCTTTTCAGATGTTTGGAATGGAGATAATTCTTAGCATCAGTTTAGGAGATGAGTATTAATGAACATATAGACACAATGGAACAGAGTTGTATCTGAGTTGGTCTTTAAAGAAGACCCTCCTAGTGATCAGGACCGTCTTGGATTTCACATGCATGAGAACTATACATTCACTGAGTTCAGCCACTGTAATATTGGATTCTTTTTAGCTAGCATCATCATATTAATATAATTGTGTAAAGGTTTTAAAATCACATTTTATATCAAAGGTAGTACATTTAGGATAGTTACAAGGTACTGAGAAAGACCATGAGCAAATGAGATGTTGCTACTTTTCAAAAAAGTATTAAGATTCTCTGGAGAGACAGAACCAATATAGATAGATAGGTAGGCAGGTAGGTAGGTAGGTACATAGATAGATAGATAGATAGATAGATAGATAGATAGATAGATAGTTGAAGTAGGATTCATTACGCAATTGGTACATGATTATGTCGGCCAAAAATTTCCTTTTGTTCTCTCTTGGCCTTCAATAGGCTGGGTACCTGCCTGCATTGGGGAGGGGGCTCTGCTTTCCTCAATCCTCTGAGTCACATGCTCACCTCTGGAGGAAAATCCTCACAGACATGCCCAGAAATAACCTTCGACCTACTATCTGTTTATCCCTTAATCTAGTCAAGTTTACACATAAAATTGCCATCACACAAAAATATACAGCAGTCACTCCTTATCTTCAATTTCACTTTCCATAATTTCAGTTACCTGTAATCAATCATGGTAAATAAAAGTTCCTGAAATAAATAATTCATAAATTTTGAATAACTTTTATCATGATGCATTATAGCAAGTATTCTATTTTGTAATTATTTATTATTGGCTAAGTCTTACTCTGCCTAGTTTTATAAATCAAACAATGTCATAGTTATGTATGCATAGAAAAATATAGACTGTATGGGGCTTGGTACTATCGGAGTTGAGGCAGTCAACAAGGGTCGTGGAATGTGTTGCCCACAGAGAAGGGAGTATTACTGTTAGGTTTCTACTACCTCAGGACTTGGGACACACCACCCTGGCTACTCAGTTTCCTCATATGCTAAATTTGAAAGAATCTCCCTATACTTTGAAATATTGTATAGTTTAAGCATATCTTTCTCATGGCATTTATTACCTTTTAACAGACTATAATTAGGACACATTTTATTTCTCCTCCTAGACACTATACTCTTAAAGCTTGTAGACTATTATTTCATAGCTTGTGTTTTGTTGAACATTTTAGATGTTCAGTAATTATTAATTTTGTGATATCAATATTTATTTATATAGTTCAGAGATCAGAGATCTATATGTGCATACAGACTGCTTAAAATTTTCACTATTTGTGTTTAACATATAATTTAAAACTTAGGTCAAAGTAGGTTAAAAAGAAGACTCTTTTCTATGTCTGAAATACTTCATCAAAACTTCCTATCCATGGTTAAACAAAATGGTTGTTATTTACAGGGAACACAGACTTTTATGGTGAAATTTGATATATATATATATATTTTTAAACTACTAAGCTTTGTAAGTTCACTTTTTGAGAAAGTGTATAGCAAACTATATTTGTGTGTACATGCACATGTGTGTGCGCGTGTTGCATATAAGTCATGTAAATAACTACAATAGAATGAGAAACTCGTACAAATGTAAATGTTTATAATTTAGCTGTCTCAAAAGATATTGATTTAGTTCTAATAGCTGTGTCATAAAAATGCAACTCATACTGTATTTCTTGTCAATTGTTATAATACTTTTTCTTTTTTCATTAATAGTTCTGAAATTTTGTACTGTTAGATATTAAAAGCTTCCTTTTTATTTATCTTTACTAATAATCTCACCTACATTTGCTAAATCACCATTTAACTCACGACTGAGAACGCAACAAAATCACAAACTGCTTATGTTTGATTTTGATACATCATTTCACAGTTATTTTTAAAAAATAACCATACTTTCTATTTAATTTTCCATGGACCTGAAAATCTAAAACTAAAATCTATTAAAAGTAAACAGTTGAAACACTGCTAAAAATAAATAAGATGATTAAGTTGTTGAACAGTCAAATGTTAGAATGAGTCATATACTGCTTTATAGTATAAAGTAACATGTGCTGAGAATATGCAATTTAGAAATCAATTTTCACGCTATATCTCAGACTTATGTTTTTAACCAACAAAGAAGTTTTGGAAATACTATCATAATCCCAAAGAATACTATACTTTTGTCTCAAATGATGGGCATTTTTTCACATTTTATGCTGTATTAACAGAGATATCATCATCATTATCATATTAGACAGTATGAGCAGTATGACAAATTCTCATTTCAGAACTTTCTTCTTTATGAATATAGAAGCTACTAGATAGGTAGATTACTATTGTCACCACAAAGAAAGGAGAAGTGAGGTGATAAGTATGTGAATTAGCCTGATCTAATCACTGTCAAATATGTCCATGTATCATAACCACACTTTGTCTCATAAATATATATATAATTACTATATGGTACTCAAATTAAATTTTAAAGAGTAAATCAAAATGCACAATATGACTGGAAAGATAAAGACACAGTCCTTTCAAACAAATTCTGAGTGAGGTTTAAGTGAAGTCTCAAAGACTGCTTAAAATTTAGAAAGCGAGAAGTAAAGAAGAAAAGCGAACTAGTTGAGAATTATGTGAAGATAAAGTAGAATAGAAGCACAGCTCTGGATCCATCTGCAGAGCTGGCATCATCAGAGGAGCTTTACACCAACCCTCTAGGTCAGTGGCAGGCCTATGGAGTGAGTGCACACCCAACTGTTATCACTGAAACTCTGCAGGGTCCGCCAGCACTGCTCTAGACCTATGAAGCAAGAGTTTCTGTGGCTGGGATCAAGAGTTTCCCAGGTGACATATTCCAAAGTTTCCAAAGCTTCCCAGGTGAGCTATTCCAAAGGAAAGTCAAGGTTGAGAACAGTCAAGGTGGAGAAAAGCCGTCAGGCTTCCAGCAGGAAAGGCTCCAGTGGCCCTTTCAAAGCATGCCAAAATAATTTGCTCTGTAGAATACATGTCCTCAAGAAAAACCATTCCAGCACAGCCTGACGTGTTGGGAATTTGTGCCAGTCCAGCTGACCTGGGGGAAGGGAAATCCTCCGCAGTCCTGTCCCACCCAAGGGGGAAATCCTTACGGGCTTTGTGAAGCTCAAAGTCTTCAGGCACGGACTGCCAGTGACCTAACGGTGGGCCACAGGATGTTCCCCTGGAGCTCTGGTACAGCAATCAAGGAAAAGTTAGAGCTTCACCATACAAAATGGTAGGAGTTCAACAATGGTTCTTATACTGCATATTGTTTTCAGATCAATTACCAAATTCAAGTGTGTAAAATTTGTCAAGAAAAAAAGAAAATTTTAAGCATTGACTGACTGTTCCTCTCAATAAACTACAGACAATAGCAATACACCCATTCCAGCTATCCTTATATGTACACATATTTTTCATTTACAAAAAAAAAAACAAATACATAAACAAAACAGCATAGAGAGCAAGAAAAATGACACAGAACTTCAAAACATGGTAATAGGATATTAACAATGGTTGCTATACTACACAATGGCATCTTCAAAATGGTTGAACATAGGACCAGATATAGAAATGCAGATTGATCAAACAGTACATCTTGTCTTCATTATTGTTTTGTCAGTTCTTTAATTTTTAAAATAATAAAAAAAAGAAAATGTTACAAGAGCTGGGGATGTAGCTCAGTGGCAGAAGTGCCTGCCTGGCAAGTGCAAGGTCCTGAGTTTGATTCCTGGTACAAAAAAAAAAGAGCTACAAAGCACAGTTTTTATGATTTAGACTGAGAATGTCCCCACACTGAGAAAGCTCCCTGTGCTTACGTGGAATGGGGCAGGGTTTGGAAGGGACCAAATTGCAGAGTGACATAGCCCACCTGTTGCCAGGAGGTCTGCTGTCTGGTCAGAGGGGCTCACCTGGGTGTGACCTGGAAGGGTGCATCTTTCTCCCCAGTTTGTGCAGTGTATCTCGAGGTGTACTTTGACTTGGTAAAATTGTCTTATTTGTTCATATGGTTTTAGCGTGTTAGCCAAATCTGTATGTACAATAATTAACCTTATAAGGGCTTATAAAAGAAATGAATGAATCTGATACCAACAAAAAAAATGTGAAAAAGGAGGATGGAGGTAAAGAGAGAAAAAAGAATTGAAATGTTTTATATACATGTAATAATTCCTCAAAGTGAATTTAATCATTATGCATTACAAACATACACTGATAAAAGTTAAAAATTTTTAAAAGATTCTTTATGCCCATACAATTAAAAATAGAAATGAACCAGTTCCCTGCAAGACACACAGTTTCCCAAAACTTAAACAGGGAAAAATGGATAATCTGAATAGTCATGTATAAAATAAATTAAATCATTAAATAATAATGTTTCTAACAGAAAGCACCAAGTTTATATGTGTTCAACAATGCACTTTACTAAACATTTAAGAAAAAGTTATACTGATTCTCTATAATACCTTCCAGAACATTGAATTAGAGGGCTCACTTTCTCACCCATTATGTGAAGCCAGCATTACTGTAACATCTAAACCAAAGTGTTACAATAAAATGAAAGACCAGACTAATATCACTCATGAGCATGCAAAAATTTTCAGCAAAATATTCATAAATCAAAAGCAAAATTGTATAAAAAGAATTATACACCATGATGAAATTGCATTTGTCTCAGGTATTGAAGGCTTTTCAACATTTGAAAATCAATTATAGTAATTCATGAAATCAATATATCACCAAACTAAAAATAAAATATCATATTAATATCAACGTATGTATATTAATATACCTCATTAGTAGGTGCATAAAATATTTGACAGAATCTAACAAACATACATGATGAAAACTCTCAGAAAACTAGGAATGAAAGAGTTTTTATCATTTAGATATAAAATGTCCCCTCAAATTCTCATGTACATGGGAAGTGATTAGATCATAGGGCTGTCATGGCTGACTTACAGTTAGCAGGGGGGACATTGGAACCGTGACCTGGAAGGGTTATTCTTGGACACTGGGACCATGGCCCGGAAGCATATATTCTTGTGCACAGTGCCTCCTCTTCTTCTTTCTGCTTCCTGGCTGCCACCGGATAAGAAGCTGCCTTCTGCTATTCCCTTCCATCATCCCTTTTCTACCTTGAAGCCAGCCACCTTGAATTGGAACTGTTAGCCAAAATAAACCTCCCTTCTTTAGGTTTTGGATGTTGGGTATTTTATGCCAATGATGGAAAGTGGTTAAGACACTTGATAAAGAACATCTATGAAAATCTCTAGCTAACTTCATGCTTAATAGTGAGAAACCAGAAGCTTTCCTACTAAGATCAGGAACATGGTAAGGAAGTCCCTCTTCTTTCATCATTCCTTTCTCGCATTTTACTGGACATCATGGCTCATTCAATAAGGCAACAAAGAAATTATAAATTGCATGAATTGCAAAGGAAAAAAGTAAAATTATTTCACTCACAGGTGATATAATTGCTTCTGTGAAAAATCCAAAAGAATTGACAAAAACAGCCCTAAAAATTCTGGAATTGATTATAACAATGTTGAAGTCATAGTTAAAATAGAAAAGTTTGTTACTTACATGTTTATCAGTAGTTGAAACAAGAATTTGCCATTAAAATACATTACCATTTATATTATTTCTTTCAAAATAAAGTACATGTGAATAAATCTACAACAGTATGCAAAGTCTATAAGAAGAAAACTACTAAACCTTGATGAAATAAATTAAAGAAATAAAAAAAGGATAGCTATTTCATGTTTATGAGTAGGAAGATTTAATACTATCAAAAGGTTTGTTATCTCAATTTATCTACAGATTTAACACAATCATCATAAAAATCTCAGCTATTTTGTGAATATTGGAAAACTGCTTTTATGTAGAGAGGTAAAAGACCCACAATAGTCAACCCAATACTGCAGGAGATGTACAAAGTCAGAGGAATGACAGGACCTGATTTCAGAATTTTACTATAAATCACAGGAATTAAGAAAAATGTGTGCTGGTGAAAGAGTGGACAAATAGAACAATGGGGCAAGACAGTGTGCCAAGAAGTAGACTCAGAAATATATCTTTGATTAAAGAGCAAGGGAAACACAATGGTGAAAATATGGACTCTTCAATAAATTATGCTGGAACACTTTGACATTCACATACAGAAACATGAATCTAGACAGACTATAGATTTACAAAAACTAATTAAAATAAGTCATAGAACTAAATGTAAAATTCAGAACTATAAAAAACCCCTAGAAGATAGGAGAAAATCTAAATGACTTATAGTTATGACTTTGTCAATACAACACCATAAGCAATACCCATAAAAGAAATACTACAGAAGCTAGAATTCATTAACATTAAAATTTAACATTAAAATTTTTAAGAAGTCTTCAATAATATGTCTACTATTATCTAAAAGATACAAAAAACTCAAAATTCAACAATAAGAAAATGAACAACCTAACTTAAAAATTAACAAGAGACTGGAAGAAAAGAAGTTTTAAAAATGGGCAAAAGTAGCTCATCAAATGCATATGAAAAGAAATGGAACATCATCTGTCATTAAGGGATTGAAACTGAATGAAGGATATGCAACTACACACTAATATGAGACCTGAAATCCATGATGAACACCAAATGCTGATAGTGGTGCAGAACAAGAGACTGTCATTCATTTGCTGATGGGAATGCAAAATTCTACAGCCACTTTAGTGTTTTTCCCCAAATAAAAATATGCTGACCATATTTCCAACAATTTCCCTTGACATTTACCTGGTGGTTGATCACATGTCCACACAAACCTTTGCACACAGTTGTTTATATGAGCTTCAGAACTGTCAAAACGTGGAAGTGGCCAAGATATCCTTCAGTAGCTGCATCATAGACAAACTGCAGTGCATTCAGGCAAAGGAGTATTATTCAACATTAAAAAAATGCTTTATCAAGTCCTGAAAAGACACAGAAGAACCTTAAATGTATATTACTAAGTGAACAAAAGCAATCGAAATGTTAAGTTCTATGATTCAGGTATAAACATTCTATTACATATACTATTATATATTTAAGTTTTCAGATCATAACAGATTATAGAATACAAACTGTGTGACAATCTTTATTATATAAAGTAATTTTACTTAAATAAAACTAAGAAACTATTAAATCAATTTTAATCATTTATAAACTGAATAGGTTTTAATTTTGAAAAAGTATTGGAATCACTTGCTCACCAAAAGAAATATCAGACATGTAATAAGTTAGTCATCACTGATACATTTATGACTTTCAGTTATTTATTTATTTGTTTGTTTGTTTATTTATTTATTTAGAGACAGGGTCTCTCTATGTAGTTTGGGCTGGACTTGAACTCTCTATGTAGCCCAGGCTGGCCTCAAACTCACAGCAATCCTCCTGCCTCTGCCTCTCCAGTGCTGGGATTACAGGCATGCACCACTATGTCCAGCTAACCTTCTGCCATTTAAAAGCTACAAGTTTATACATATTTTTCATTTTCTTTACAGGTAAAACTGTCAAAAAAGAAGTATAAATCATAGTACGACTTGTACCTTTAAAGTATTTGGTCACACAGTGCATGGCGTCCATTGTTTAGTTCCCCTCCCCAGGGTCCCTAAATGCTAGGATGGGTTTGCTATGTCTGATTGATTCACCGTGAGCTTCAAAATTTAATTCTGCCTTACAATGCAGGTAGTGAAAATTGTCTAGAAGGCAAAGGATGTTTCTATGTGGTTTGCTGAGAATTTACCTCAATGTTTCCATTATGTAATATAAAGTAAATAAAAGAACAAAATATTAGAGGATATAGCAAATATTAAACTTCTATTCTATGTTCAAGTAAAATATTCTCAAACTTAAATGAGAAGCATGAACTCTCATCTACATTATTTTTAATCAGGCTTCGCATTTGAAATAACAATGTTGCTTTGAAATTAGAAGTTTTATATAAATTCTCCAAGTTCTTAACTATACAGATACTTTCCCATAAGAATTTAATAGAAAATTTAAAGTAGTGACACATATTAAAATATGTGTCACATATTTTTGTTACATATTTATGTAATAAGGATTGTATATAGGTGTCTTAGTCAATTTTCTCATTGCTGAGACAAAATACTTGACACCCAAAGTTAAAGGAGGAAAGATTTATTTAGCTTATAGTTTGTGGAGGTTTCAGCCCATCCTGGGCTAATTCCAAGGCAGGGTCGCATCGCAGAGGTGCAAGCGTTCTTGGCAGTGGAAGACAGCAAGAGCAACAAAACAAAAGAGAGGAACAAGCCTCCTTTCCTCCCTTACATTGTAAGCAGGCTGCCCACCCTAAAGCTGATGTAGCACTCACACCCTCAACCCCAGCATTAGACAATGAATCAATCACAAACTCTAGATTCAGCCACCTCAGAAAATCCTGCCCCACCCCCATGACCACATGAGGCTTTGAGGGGACATCCAGACACAAACCATAACAATAAGTAAAAGTATTTTTTTTTTTTTATTCTGTTGGGAATATGCTCCCAGACTCAATTTGTCAGTGCAGATAATTAAGCACGCAGACACCATGAAATCTCAACAAGACAAGGTCTGACTTTTGCAAAAGGGCAAGAGCACACTGCCATGAGGTAGCAAGTATGCAGGGGTTTTTATCCCTAATGTGAGAAACAACTTAACTTCCCCCATTGGCTGGACTGAAAGTTCAAAATGTACGCTAGCTGACTAGTTTAAGTGCAGTGAACGGAGGACCCAAAGGTTTGCTGGGCAGGGTTGATAAGAGGAAGGAAGAGTAGGGGAGGGGGATGGAAAGTCCTCAGGTGGTGATAAATCATCTTTGGCAGTCAGCTGTATTCCTGGAATCTAAACTGAGCAAAGATTTTCCATAATTTAAGAGTGTTCAAACAGAAGAAAAGTGGGCGTGCCAGCAGCATAGAGTGAACTAGAGTTCAAAATGGAGACACTTTCTTCATACGTTTGATAGAAAAGGCAGGCTGGGGTTCCTTACAATTCACACGTAAAGTAGAAACACTCATGATAACCTTTTCCAATCAGCTTTATTGAGGAGTAACATGTAAAATAAAAAGTTGGATGAATTATGTCAGTTGTTTATTCCTACACCTCTACTGTGAACAAGAAACTAAACATTTCCATAATAGTCAGAGATTTCCTGTGTCTTTCATGGTACATCTTGTCCTTCAGAGGCAAACACCAATATTCATTTTGTCACTATCGACAGGTTTGCATTTTATACACGTGAATTCATATTGAATGCACCATTTTGGTCTAGACTTTTCATTTAATGAAATATTTTTGAATTTCATCCATGTTGTTGCATATAGCAAAAAAATGACTTCCTCCTTTTTATTGCTGAGTAGCATTCCATTGTCTGGATGACCGTTTTGTTTTCTCACCTGTTGATAGCTTGGACTATTTTCAGTTTGGGGCTATTTTGAAAAGCTGCTATAATCATGACTGCACAAGACTTGGTGTGCGCACCAGCTTCTCTTGCTCTTGGGTCTTGCTTCATGGGCAACAGGCAGCTCTCCTCAGATGTCAGGGATATCAGCTCTTCTCAGCTCCACAGAGGCCCCCGGCTGCTGAGACAGATGTTCTAACGGGGAGCACATTGGCAGTGTCTTCTGAATCTCCAGGCCTTTCCTGTTGGACAGGAAGAGCCGAGCAGTCAGACTCTGCTTCCCTGAAGCTTCAAGGAGATCTTGGTGCAGAGCCTGTTGCTGTCTGCTAACAAAAGCCACTGACCACCATGCCCCTCTTCACCTACCCTATGGGCTCCTCTGCAGAGTCTTGGGCAGAACCGTTTCCTGTCTGAGTAAGGTGAGTGCTCTGGGCCCATGGCCAAGGTGCAATCAACTGAACTCATTGCAGCCAGGACTCTCTCCACCTGAAGCTTATCATATGGGTTTTACAAACTTTTCCAAAAGGAATTTTTCACAATCTCCATCTGCTTAAGGATTTGAGACCCTAAGAATATGATTGGCATTCGTTATGAACGTATTCTGTATATGAATAGGGATAGAAAGGTACACTGGTTACACAGTGAATGATGAACCTGGAAGAACATTGCACATTTCAGTCTACAGAAATGTTCCCAGGATTCATATTATAATGGCTGAAATTAGAAAACAAGGCACCAAAACTGATAGGCTTTGAGTGTTCTATGCCTACCTTTGTGATGTGTGATTGAAAAATGGAGCAGCTTTCCTTTTGATTTTCCTTCCCATCTGGTTTTTGCATTTAGCAACTCAAGAGCTATATCATTTATCCCTCCAAATGGTCTCCTTTTCTATTTGATGCAAGGTTTTTTTTTTTTTTCCCCTGAAGCCTGGGGCCCATCCTGAGCTCTATGGAGCTATATTCCACATATCAAACGTTCCCTCAGCTCATATTAGAAGGGTAAAAGCTTTTTAGGTTTGAGGTCTCTGAGTTAAAACAAGACCCCCAAAAAGTCATTTTCCACAAAGTTTCAAGCAATATTAATGGTTCAGACCTCACAAATGGTGAATTAGAACTTGTTTGTGGTCAGTTCAGTGAAACCTATGTTTTACAAACAAAATTGGAGTTTCATTTACTTTACAGACTAAGGGAATCATCACACATTAATCACAATTACTTATTAAAAGGCTATGATATATAGTTGAAAAAATATACAATAGATCCACTGTTCTAAGAAACATTTCATCTAAGAAAAATTGATTTCATAATTCAAACCAGAAATTGCTCGAAATATTCTGCCTAGCTGGGCTCATTTTGTGTGCCATTTTATCTGGGTGACTTGTTGACATTTTTCGTGTTTGTAACTTCATAGGCTGTGGTCATCTGTTACTCCGACATCACCCATCTGTGCATTTGTCATTCCCCCACTGATCTGGGCTCCAGTTGGGCAATGGGAAATTAGGGATAGTGGAGTAATACTGTTATGTGAAGGATATCATTAGAGGGGGAAAAACTGTACTTCAAAGCACAGCACATATGGTTTTGACTTTTATAAAGATGACAGGTGGACATGAAGAAAAGGTTGATTTCAAATTTATTTCCATGATAGGAGGAACTTCTTAAAACTCTGAGGAAGATTAATTTTCAATTTGGAATTCCTAATAACTGAAACATGATCAGAATTTTACAACTTCCTGAAGTACATCTTCTAGATGACCATGCTATCTTCGTGGAAACCAATGGGACAATTTAATGTAAGAGTCAGAATGATAGACTACTGACAAATGTTTGGTAAGAGAAAGCCAGCACACGTCGGCTGAAACCCATTTGAAAATATTTAACTCAAGGATTTATAACATAAGGAAGTTGAAAAATAAATTGACTTTAAATGCGATCCAAATAAAGTCAAGCATAGTTTCAAAATTCAGTATTTATTTTGAAAGACCAATTTATTATGTACCCTACTTATTTTTAATGTTTCCCAGCATATGAGTGGTCCTGAATGCTAACGTTTCTTTAATGATGGTAACAGTTGGACCTTTCTAAAAGCACTTTTTCCTTCTGTGACAGTGATTTCTCTAGTCAAAGAAGAGGCAAAGATTGGATAAACATAAATTAGGATTCAAACATTAGCACTTACCATGCAGACTTTTGCACATATAGCATATTCATGTTCTTCCACAATATTCACATTTATGTGAAAAATACAAGATATCATGTAGATGTCTATTTTTAGCAGAGCTTCAGTGAGCCCTGTTACAAAAGTACAACGAATGCTATATGCCATTTCATGGGGCTAATACAGATCCATATATCATAGCATGGAATAACTTCCCAGATGCAGTGATAAAATAGAAAAGCAGAGTATTCTATTTTATGGAGGAGAATATACCAGTACTTTTGCAAAAAAGAATATATAATATAGATATTATTCATTTATATAATTTTAGAGTTAAAACAACTGACTGAAAGCTTCTAAATAAGACATTGTCTGCCCCGTTAATATTATCCATCAAAGAAGAAATCACTTTTCCTGTCCCTGAGGAGATGGTTTCATTCCCTCATGCCCTAAGTGCCTTGAAGTTACAAATGTCTGCTTTACACCCTTGTACAGAAATAATTTATTAGCTTGTATAAACTAGCAGGGGTCCTTTTATTATTGTTTCTCTATTTGGCTTTTGTGAGACCTGCTCATTTTGGGAGTCAGAGTTTTCCCGGAGCAGTGGAGCTGTCCCACAGGGGCACCTCTTCACTCAGAGAAGGTCTGGATGGAGGGAACCTGCAACACAGAAGGCCTGTAGGCACTTTGGGCAGGGAGACTGGAACTGGGACCTCTACAATTTCCATCTTTACTATTAGTTTTCTTTATTTTAAAGAGAATAGTAAAAAAAGAACAAAAGCAAAATACCAACATCACAGATAAAAACAAAACAAAACAAAAAACACTAAAAATGACAGGGTTTTAAAACAAAATGTTAAGAATTAACAACAGTTGTTGTATTATATATTGTTATCTTCAATGAAGTTGCTTACATTACCAGATGTAAGAATGCAAGATTAATTAAATCATTAAAGAGGTAGTTTATTGAAAGGAACAGTTAATGTTTAATTTTTTTTTTAAATTTCAAACAATTTCCATCTTTGTGACAGGCAAGAGTCATGTATTTGCTAGATTTTTGGGGGTAGTTTTTAATGACTCTAGTGCAGCTGATATCCTGGTATAGTAAGTTCATGAAAAGGTTGTTAGGATAATTTTGGAATATCAGATAAAGATTGGAGCAGAAAGGCCGAGGATGACAGGCATCTTCTCTAAGTGAGATTGAAGGTCATTTTTTTGGTGGGGAGGAAATGCAGAAGAAATATTTCCCAGCAGGCATTATCAGCATGGTAAAGAATCCCAGGCACGGTACTAGCTTAATTCCTGGACCTTGAACCTAAACTAGGTATCTCCTAGCTCATACACAGCAGCAGAAAGACATCCAGCTAGGGTCTTTCTTTCCCCAGCTGAACCAGGTTTGGGAGGAAGAAGCAGAGGCAGAGCTCAGGAGTTGTAGTCTCTATCACTCTCCTTAGGTCCAACATCTCCTACCCTACCCCACCCCACCTCCCAGTGTGGGTTGCACTAGCAGGGACTGAGCAGGAGCTGTAGCGACAGCTGGTGAACTCCCTTGGTAAGGGGGTGAGGAGAAGAGAGAGAAGAAAAAGAGAGAGAGGATGCTTGGCTAGGATGAGATGCCTCATGATGTGTTAAATAAAAGCTGGAGACCTAGAGGAATCCATGGTATAACTCAGGTCAGTTCCAAAGTTCTGAGAACCAGGGCTGGGGAAATGATATAAATATCAGAATAGCAGAAGATGAGATGAGATGCTTCAGCCCAACCAATCAGGAAGACTAAAAGGGATAAATTCTTCCTTCCCTTGACTTTTGTTCTATTTGTACCCTCAGGAAATTGAACGACCAACCATACCACAGAAAGTAATTCAGTTTAACGAGTCCACTGATTCAAGCCTTAAGTTCTTCCACTATTACCCTCACAGAAACATCCAGAAGCAATGTTTAGTCTGGCTGTCTTGCGGCCCTCTCAAACTGACACTTAAAATTAACCATTGCACAGCGAAAGTAGAATAACTTAAAACTAAACTGTCATTAAAACCAAAGTCCACAAAAATACCTAGATCCTAGGCAGTAAACCTAAGTAGGCAATTGCTCGCTAAAATAGATTTAAATAAAATCAAAGTATATTAACAAAATATCCAAAATATCAGAATACAATTAAAATCAGTCATCATACCAAGAACCACTGAAATCACAGTTTGAATGAGTGAAAGGCAATGTACAGACACCCGCAGGGAGATGACTCCCTTGTGGAAACCATATGAGAATGGTTTTAATGAAGTCATCAAAATGTTTCAATAAGCATTCTAGAAACAATTGAAAAAGTATAATATATTCACAAAGATATCAAATTTATACTTACTAAAATAGACTTTGATGAAGATAATTTCTCCAAACATTTTAAAAAAAGAAATAAGTAATCTTGCTTAAATTCTTCTGGAGATTTTCTTTAAAAGAGGGACTAAACCTTGTTCTTTTTATAAGACAAAGAAAATTTTGATACTGAACAGTGACAAGTTCATTATGAGAAGAAAAGTTTGGAGAGCAAGTGTTTTGATGAGTATAGACGTGAAATACTTAAAAATTTGCATTAGAGAGAATTCTTGTTTACATTCTGACACATAAGGAACTTAAACATTGTCAGTCTCAGCTTTATAACATGAAGAAGTTTAACAAACTGACTTTTCTTGTGCCTGACACTCAACTGAGATTGTGTGGCAAACTATGGTCCAAAATGTACTAAGACAGCTCATGAGAGAGATAGAAGAAGCAAGACCTACTTATCTGGAATGGAAGCTGCTTAAACCAAACAGACAGAGACTCTTCAATGGTAATTTTGAGTTTCTGGAGGCTGAGTCTGGGCCAGCAGGAGACAAGATACTGCTTAGGATCACTGCTTTAGCTGTGACTCATGATTTTTTGCACCTTCCCTCCAAGAAACCTTCCAGGTTCTTACAGCGGGGATTCAAAAGACCTTCTTAATGATGCCAGCAGTGTGGAGAGTATGACAGGGAAAGTATGAGAGGAAGAATAACACACTTGAGAATTACACCCAAAATGATTTCATTACAAAAGTGACAGTGCAAGGAAGAGGAATTCACCAGAATGCAGTTCAAAAATCTAGCTGTGGAAAGTGAATTCTGAATTCCAATCTCCGCCAGGCTTCCAGTCTAAGGGTGGTCAAAGGTAGGGTTAAAAAGGGAAAGGGATTCAAGGAAATATATTGAGAACACTATAGCCAAGGCAGGAAATAAGAGGTAAGAACTTATACTATGTAGAAGGATAACAAGCACTTGTGAAAGTTACAACCCTGAGACACAGCACTACTGAAGATGAGAATAAATTGGAAGATTAAAACTATTCCCTCTCCTTTGAGCCTATCATCATACCAATAAGGCTGAAATATAATAGTGTATTTCAGCTAAAAGTTCTTTAAGACACAGTCTTTCTCAGAAGAGTCCTTAGCATGCACAAAACCAAGAAGGATGACGAGACAAGGACACTGGGGGAATTTAAAACCTCTCATAGCTATGGTAGTAATCACTAAACACAGCACAACTCCTCATCAGATTAACAAACACCCTTTCACAAAAGACCACTTGCCTACTTTCCTTTATCCAATATGACACATCTGACTTTTTTAAACAAACGTGCTGCAAAGCATGCCAGAAAACATTTTTAAAAGTCTGAAAGAAGAAAATAAACATTAGGACCAGTCTCAGATATGATCCAGATATTAGATTTATGATATATGGACTTAAAATAACTCTAATCAGTGTATTAAGGATTCTACCTTGAATGATAGGCACCATGCAAGAACTATGAATAATACAAGTAGAACATGGAAAGTACAGAGAAAATGTCATAAGAAATACCAACTGTCATAGCATTAAACAGAAATGACAAATGTTTTGGATGAGTGCATCAGAAGGCAACATAGATGATACATAATTGGTGACCAGGCATATGTAAAAGAAACTTCCCAAGTTAAAATACAAAGAGCAAACAGCATTAACACAGAAAGAACAGAACATCCACTAACTCTGGGATAATTTCAAAGGATGTAATTTATGAGCAATGAGAGTACCAAAAACGAGCAGAACGGAGCAGAATAACTGGAATAATAATGGCCAATAACTTCTTAAAATTCACTTTAGCTACCTTCTCTAACCTAGAGTTATATATATTCAGTGAAATTATCCAACAAAAGTAAAGGAGAAAAAAAAAGACTTCCTGGAATAGACAAAGATCAGGGGAACTACGGGTAGTCCTGCATTGCAAGAAGTGACAGAAGATATTTCCCTAACAGAAAAACATCACAAGTGAGAAATTTGATCTACATAAAGAATTGAAGAGCATTGGAGAAAATAAATGAAGGTATAATTCAATGTTCATAATTGATTTAAAATATAAGTATTTATTTATTGCTGTCAATGGGCTTAAGCCTGGAGCCTTGCACATGCTAGACTAGTGTTCTGCCACTCAGATGCATCCCCAGGCCTGAAACTATAGATTTAGAACCTTTAAAGGTACTAAAGGAACAGGTAATGATAACACATGTTCAACTGAAATGAATCCCAGCAATGTCACAAGAGATGGGAAAGAAGATTTGGGAATAAGGATGAAGAGGAAGAGGAGGAGCAACAAGAGTAGAAAGAGGTAAATATGGAGCAAGTAAAGCAAATAAATACAGTTAAAAGAGGTAAGTATTGATCTATCTTTATCAGTCTCATTTTAGATATTAGCAGTATAAACACACCAGGTAAAAGGCAGAGATTATTAGGGGGAAGAGAAAACAATATGCAATTTCAGAAATCCAATTTAAATATGAAGACTAAAACAAAATATAATTATTTTATGGAGAAAAAATAACATACTTATTAACATTAGCCAAAAGAAAACCAGGGGGTTACACAATTTAAGACAAGGCAGATTTTAGAACAAGGAAAATTATTAGTGATAAGGAGAGGCTTTACCAAATAACAAAGAATTCATTTCTAAGCCTGTAGGTAGGCATGCAATGACGAAAAATTGCATACAAAAGGCAAAACTGTATAGAATTCTAAGAAGAAACAAATTGTAGTTGGAGACTCAGATATTCCTCTATTAATAATTCATAGTTTAAGCAGATAAAACTCAGCAAAAAGATACATGATTTTAAAAAGCACTATCATTTGTCTACAACTGGTAGTTGCACAGTACTCTACCGGAGAATACACAACATTCTTGCTGAGCTCTAGTGAGAAAATTGTAAAGGAAGACCAGATTCTGTACCATAAAATACCTTTACCAATTTAAAAAAAAATGAAATGAAGTATGCATTTTCAAACCACAATGGATTAAACTAAAAATCAATGAGAATGTAATAAAAAAATCAGCAGATAGTGGGCAATTACACAGCACACTCTAAATAACTCATGGGTCCAAAAAGAAGCCTCAAGATAAATGAAAATTTACTTGGAAGGAAATAAATATGAAAACACAATCAGTCACAATTTATGGGATTAAGTACAAGGCAGAGACAGTATAGTTAAACTGTGCCCAGTGAATACCCTGTACTGGAAATTGAATCCCCAGTGCAAGCATTTGGAGATGGGTATGATGAAAGGCACTTAGGACATGAGTGTGCCACTCTCATGCATGGATTTGTGCTGATTATAACAGGACTTGATTTTGCAAGTTTGCTTTCTTGTTCACCCTCTCTTTGCCTTTATGCCATGGAAAGTTGTGCCAAGAAAATTCTTGCCAGATGCCAGTTCCTCAATCCTTGACTTCCAAGCCTCCAGCAATGTGAGCCAAAGCATTTCTGTTTATTATTTGGTAAATTCCATGAAACATTTAAGTCAATACTGTTTCCAATTCTCAGAAAACATAAGCAAAGCAAATACTTCCAACTCATTTCGTGGGAGCAATAAATATATAGAAAAGAGAAAGAAACTAATATATATGAGAGACTAATATCTCTCATAAATATAAATACAAAAATCCTTAACAAAACATTACAAAGCCAAGTTTGGCAATATATAAAAAGGATAATACAACATGACCAATTAGGATTTATTCTAGGAATGAAAGGTTGGTTTAATACCCAAGTGACAGGTAAGGTTAATTGTCAATTTGATTGGCTTATGAGCCATCCAAAGGATTAAAATAGCACACTTCTGGGTGTGTCTGAGTGCATCATGGACATGTGATGTAAGGATCTGTATTTGGTTACTATCTACTTCCTCTCTGTCTCTGTTCCCCTTGCCTGTTTCCTTCCCACTGAGAAGTAAGCAGTTTTGCTCTCCCATGCCCCTCTGCATGATGTTGGAGCATGCTAGCCGTGGACTAAACCTTTTGGAATCATAAACTGAATAAGCCATTTAGACATTTAGGTTGTGGGTGTAGGGAATTTGATCCCAGTCTTAGGGAATCTGATTAGTATACTCCATAAATCAATTAATGTACTTCTTTATATTAACAAACTGGATAATAAAAACCACCTGAACACATTACTACCTGCAAAAAATATAACCAAAGTATCTAATTGTATGAATAAAATTTTGTCACTGAAGATGGTGGGGATAAAATACACTTTCATATTGTAATTTTCTAATGTAATTTTTAAAATGAGTACAGACTAAGGCAAAAAGTTATAACCGGTAAAGTTATTTCATACCTGAGTACAAACAAATAAGTCTGAAACCACTATGCACATTTACTGGAACAAAGTAAAAAAATGTAAAGTAGTGAGAATCACTCCATTTTCTCACTGTTGGGAGTGGTAGGTTAAAGACAAGTGAAAGAAGGGCTATAGTTTGGATGTTGAATGCCCTCAAAACTCCATTTGTTGAAAGTTTGGCACTTAGGGTGCTACTAGTGGGAGATGGGGGTATCTTCTAGAGACTGGATTCATTGGGATATCTTATGACACCGTGGCCATGATCTTGAAGGAAACTTTGGGACAATTATTTATTCCTTCTCTCTTTGCTTCCTGGCCATGAGGTGAGTGTTGTGCTCCACCGTGCCCTGTGAGCATGGTTTGCTGCTCCAACAGAAGCAAAAAGCATGGGTCTGGCTGATTATGCATTGGAACATCTAAAAGTACGAGCACAATAGACCTTTTCTTTCTATCAGTTAACAGTCTCAGATATTTTGTCATAGTGATATGTATCAGAGAAACTGGAATATTCTATGTGACCCTAGATTGCATTTGGAGGTAGCAGCATGATTTCATGCTTATTTTAACCTAGATAAAGATAGATACCTACAGAAATATTTACAGATGCATGCATTCAACCCTGAATAGAAGGACATTGTACAAATACCTGCACATGTGTACCTCAGCATCCATAAATATATTTTCTTGTTCTGTCAAGTGAGGAGTCCTTGAAGCGACATCACCCTACTGTCAATGGTCAAACCCAACATGCACATTTTGTTTGTGATACCCTGCTCTAGTAAAAGGGACTAGATCTCTTTTGGAAAGATGGCTAAATTTAGGACTGAGAAGAAAATAGACAAGATGAGCCTTGAGAATCTTTAGAAGGATGGAGAGAATTCATAAAACAAACAAATTGCTGAAGGATTATATAAAATCCACACAGAGGGCAATTAAAAGAAATCCCCATATCAAAAGAGAAGGGAAAGAAGGAGAAAGTTTGTATATATGTATATGCAGGATAGTTAACACGGGTGTTCTACTGTCCTGTATTTCCTTGCTGAAAGCAACTGTCAGTGAGGCATTGGTTGATTAGCTTTGTATGTCTATATGTGTTTTCATGAGAAACTACATTGAAGATATCAATATGTAATACAATAAGCATTGTTAATTCCCTACCACTCTATTTGTAACTCTGTAATGTCTGTACTGATCCTATGCTATTTTGTAAAACGTTGTCGATCTGTTAGTATTTTCCTCCTTTTATTTCTAAAATAAAAAAAAAAAAGAAATCCCCATATGAAATCTTGGACAGTTTGAACTTCAAAATAAATGATGTATCATTGTATTTGATATAAAATAATTGACTAAATAGTTAAATGAGAAAATGTTTATTTTATTTATTTTTTTGTTTTGTTTTGTTTTTTTCTCCGGTAGCAGGAATCAAACTCACGAACTTGTGCTTGCCAGGCAGGCGCTGTGCTGGTGAGCTAAATCCCCAGCCCCACGAGAAAATGTTTAAAAAGCTATCCCGCAGGAAAATTTCAAATAATTAATAGGAATAGCCTTCCTTCAAATAGGTGGGGCTTAACTCCAGCGAGTAAGTGTAAGCTTCACATTGTGACTTCTTTCCAAGGAAAGAGTATGAGATGGGGGTAGAAAGAGTAATTTTATAGTATATGAACCTAATAAACCACTATACAGTCTTACCATGGCCGTTAACATTGAATTTGATAACTCATAGCGTTAGGAGAATTTTGTCACAATATACTTGCATGCATACTGTCATCCAGAGGACCAGCCTCTAACATATGGTCCTTGTAGGACATTCAAGATCTAAACTGCAACAATGATGTGTAATAATTTCTATTTTGTCCATTTGTCTTTTTTCCTGTTTTTGAAATAAGTATTTAAAAACAGTTAATAAAATATAAATGAGACCTCAGAACTATGAGACTTGTCATATTAGAGTTTCACTTCATAACATTTAATTTGATTCAGTTGGATTTGACTTGACTTGGTTTACTTTGGTTTGTCGGTCTCTGGGCAGAAAGGTCAAGCATGCTTGGAAGAGGGCTTTATTCTTAGTAACAGTCAGTGGTTTTTTTTTTTTGGTTTTTCTCCGGTATTGGGAACCGAACTCACGACCTTGCACTTGTCAAGCAGGCGCTTTTGCCGCTGAGCTAAATCCCCAGCCCCAACAGTCAGTGTTTTGAGGATCTATGTAAAATACTTATTTCAAAAACTGGCTAAACTGTGATTTGTTATACATTGAAAGTGTGCACAAAAATTAGTAAACAGATTTAAGTGGTATGTAAAGATCCTAATACAGCAGTCAGTTGGAACTTATTCTAGGGACATAAAGATGCTTTATTTTAAAAATCATCAATCTAAGTACCTCACAACATTAACAGAAAAGAGAAAATCACACAATGATCTTAATAGATTTAAGGAGAACATTAACATAATAGTGGAGCAGAAAATGCTTCTGTGTATACATTTTGTCTCCATATTGTGTTGTGTGCATATGTTCATATATTTCATAACACCAAGGGAGTATTTGTATAATGTGCTCAGTGATCAAGTGTTTAAACAACATAGTTAAGTAAGATCCCAGATGTTTCATGACAATTCCATGAGCCAATCCTTTCTCTCTCTATTGAACTATAATATTGATTGTAGAAATCCATGACCCAAGTTCTATTTTTCAGTTTGAACAGTTTTGAAGAGTATGAGCATTGTAACATTATTCACTGTTGCTGGGATCAAGTAGATCCTCAAAACACTGACTGTTACTAAGAATAAAGCCCTCTTCAAAGCGTGCTCGACCTTTCTCCCCAGAGACAATCAGACAAACCAAAGTAAACCAAGTCAAGTCAAATCCAACTGAATCAAATTAAATGTTATGAAGTGAAACTCTAATATGACAAGTCTCATAGTTCTGAGGTCTCATTTATATTTTATGAACTGTTTTTAAATATCATTTCTGGTCTTTTATTTTAAAAACAAGAAAATAACAACAAAGACAAAAACAAAACAACAGAAATACAATAAAAATGATACAGGATTTCAAGACAAGATGATAGGAATTAACAATGGTTGTTATATTACATAGTGTTATCTTCAATGAAGTTGCTCAGATTACCAGATGTATTTTCAAATATCAGAGGTCTCAAAAATCAATTTGAAAGTTTCATTTGGGAATGACCGTTTTTGCATTTCATCCACAGAAACCCATTGAAAACTATTCACAGAAGACTGAGGGACCATCAAAGTATCTTGGTAGAAGCTTTTAGAGCCTTGCTCTAAACATCTATGCCAAATAACCTTTGCAACTTAACAGTAAAGAAAAACTCTGAGTGATCTGCTTCCCAGCAAACTCTCTGAGACATTTTTAAAATACTGTGCACATAACCCCAATCCCTCTTGGGATTTATTTTTTTTTTAAGTAGAAATAAGAAAGGTGGAATCGATGGATTAGGTAAAAGTTGAAACTGAACATTTAGAGCGTCTCAACAAGCACCAAATCAATTATATTGCTTTTTCTACTCCCCACTTAATAACCATCTGGGGCTGTCATGTAACCTCAGCCTATCTTTAAGCACTGTCAGGAAAGAATTGTCCAGATTGTCAAGAACATGTGCCTTATGCAGCTTGTACAATGTTGGAATGAAGAATGCAGCTCGTACAACAATGGGTAAAATTATGTAGTGCTCAGCGAGTCCATAGTTATGAACAACTCCAGGATAATGTAAATGTTTATAAAGAATAGTCAGCAGTTAAAGATTTCACACCTTCATCCACAAAACACCTAATTTGTTTTTATTTTTTGAATTTCTTTTCTTTCATATTACATTTCTAAGATCTAAACATATTAGAAGAGTATTTTGATCTCAGATCTCAAAAATCTTACCTATGCTACCAGGTGTTTCTTTTTCGTCTTTTGCAGATTCATAGAAATGCAAACCCATTCAAAAGTTATCGTCTTTTATCATAACATAAGGAGTGTGGAGGATTATGGAGGGGATTCACAATGTTTTTTAAATTATAGAAATGATACTTTGGGTATTATCAGTTAGAGTATTTAAATTATAGTTCAACTTAATTCATGCATTCTGAGTGCTTTCAAAGTTTCATTCAGTGTCTAATTACTGTAAATGGGCTTATTCAAAGTAAAAGCACAATCAGCTACTCTGACAGAATAGAAGAACAAATATCCATACATTTTAATTTTAGGAAAAAACTCTAAAATGTACATGATATATTGTTTAGTTTTTAAAAAATAGGACTTTTACTTCTTGGTTTTTATTTTATTGTATGGTTCAAATATGAACTCAAGCCTTATTCATATCTGTCATCGCCTAGGATGCTTATTTAGTCTGTATCATATTAATTCATCATCCTTATTTTCTATTACTCATCTGTGGAAATATTTTTCAAAATTCTCAGTGTTTTGTTCTCGCTAACACTGCATTTTTATGGTATGATACTTGTCCTAACATATTTTGGACATTTTAAACCAGTGAACGGACTGATTTCTGTATGTTAAAGTAATGCCCAAGGAATTGAGCACAACATGGTTTATTCCTGAAGATGCCTCACTGAGGCATTAATTTTATTTTGTTTCTGTTTTGCATGCAAAACCCAAACATTTCATTTGAGAGGAAAACAGCTGCAAAAGAAAATTTTGACTTACAGTTCATAAACTTGTCATTGTTACTTGGATTAGTATAGCTAACTATTTTCTAATGGGCATTTGTTGCTCGAATTATACTCTACAGAGATCAGGTTTAGAAATTTGGGACTGATCACTCCCAAGCATCTTTGCAGTTCTGATGAGTGCCATGATCTCACATGGTGCTGAGTAGAAGAAGCAGCTTTGGGGCACAGATAAGTGAGTAGATAAGTAAATCTATGATGACCCCAGATCTAAAAAGCCAGCAATGATTTTGATTTCTTTTGCATTTAGAGTCAGTTGATGACTTATTTACTTCTGTATTCATATTTATGCAGTAAAAAAGTGCCATAAATAGTCACTCCATATTATCCCTGTGGTGTTTTCTTCAGAAATTGTGGCTGATGATAGATACGAAGTTAGAGTCCTTCCCTATTCCGAGGAGAATTATATACTCAGCAGTTATGATGCTTTAAAGTCAGATTAGCAAACATGTAATCCTAAATTTATGAGAGACATCACAAGAGACAGTTCACTTCTTCAATCTTTTTCTGTGTCAATATATATTTAAAATTAGTTTGAAATATGTCTCTACCATTTTGTAGCTTATTTTTCAATGTGCTTACAATGATCAGTGACTCTTCCATTTTGAAGCTAAACAGCATTATTGCCTATCGATCATTAAACCATTCAGAGAAAAGCAACATACTAAATGAAAATTTTCTCATTAGAAATATTTAGTTATAAATGAGAGACCAATAAAATATATCTACACCTAAAGAACAAAACATTAGCAGTATTAACTTTAACCTGAAACACTAGGTACCCCCCTTGTAAGTCCTGGGTTTCTTTATGACCCCTGAGAGTTTGGGCTCTTCTCAAGCTAAGAAACGGGCAGTGCTAGTGCTGCAGATTGGAAAAAGAGCTTGGGGTCAAAGGTCGACACAGTGAGGGGTTTGCTCTTTAAGAGGTTATCTGTGGATCTGCAAAGCCAAAGTGTAATTGGGTTTTGTGATGTGATTTTAGTGTGTAATTGTATATGATCTTGGAGAGTTTCAAAGACAAGCTTGGAAGATTTTTCTAGCCTATTTGTGATAGCAATTTTAGGGATTGTGTGAAATCTTGGGTAGACAATTCAGAATGGTAAAAAATAGCCATCCAAAGAGATAAGGCAAGTCCTTTAGGTACTTTAATTCTAATATCAGCACATTGATTCTGACGTTGTGTAGTCTCTCTTTTTTAGGACATTACACCAGTTAAAACAAAGGTACTTACTTTGCAAGGCTAGTATTAAGATTGCCAATTTTATATCATCATCATCATCATGGCTGTAGAGTTTCAGAATCTGAATTGTATTTGAGGTTTACTGAACAATTATAAAGAAAGAAAAAGTTAAAGCATTGCAATTGGTTGCTGAGTTGCTTTATTGTTGCTAATTTTGTTAATATTCTGACTCCTGAATATTCTAAACAATGAGAAATAAACATTTCCTTATTGTTCTAGTTGTTTAGGGTTGTCTCGATTAAGCTGTCACTGCTGTCAGATGTCCTTATAAGCCCGGTTGGATCTATTTCATGTTAGGAAAAAGCTCAGATAAATCCAGGAAAGCTTAATGTTTATCCAATGTGAAAATAATTACTCAAAAGTGTTATTCTTAATCCAGATAATTAGAGTGAGGAAGGAAAGATCAGTGTCATTGTGAATTATGCCCCGGCAATTGACTCTTGGTCCTTGTAAGTTTCAGGTGAAGATGTGAATGGATAAAGGTTAGATTAAACATAATCCAAAGTAGCTGCAACCTTAATCTGTTATGATACAAGGATGATCACTTAAAAAGAGCTGGATTGTGGGATTGTTTCTGGTTGGATAAGATGCCGCTCGACTGGGACTAGTCTTAAAACATGCTTAGCACCATGTCACTGCAGCTGTGAGCACTTGTGCACGACTGTAGCCTGCCATAACGAGCAGGCGCTCTGGGTGCAAGCTATACACCGAAGCATCATACTTCCGCAATATCCGGGCTTCACATTAACAAGTCTTCCAATGGTCTGCACGACGAAATATTTCCTATGACCTTGTGGCTTCTCTTCAGGGTTGTAATAAGCATGGATTTAGAATCTGCTAAAACTCGGGCATAAAGTAAGCAGGCAGTTATTAACTTAAGCAATTAGAAGGCATATTTGTAATTGAGCTTCCATTTACTCTGAACACAGAAACTATATTTTACCCATGATTCTTTAAGTAATACATCATGTTTGTAGAACTAATTATCTGTCCAATATTTTGAAAATAAAATTAGGTCTTCCTACATATTTATGTAGAGTTAAAAAGAATTTTGGTTATAACAGAAAGAATGAGATCCAAAAAATGGCAGAATGTAAAATCCAGCCTGTTTTTTTAAATTAGAAGAATTATTGAGAGTCTCATTTATTTCTCCCAATAAAACTCAGGAATTTAATATACCTAATTTCTGAATCATAGAGTTGGTTTACTTTGATTACAGAAAATGCAGTCAAAATATGTTAGAAATTATCATGTGAAATCTCATTGTCTAAATCAACATGCATTGCTAATTTATGGCAACAAATTTTTAGTAGTTTGGACATTTAAGCTTTTCATATTGTTGTTTGTATCTCTCCCTTATAAAATTATGTTGTACCACATTTATTGATGCTAAATAGTTTAGAAAATAACTAGTGTAACGTAAACAACTTCTAATACTATTGCTCTTTAACACATGTTTAGCTGTACTTGGCCTAATCAAAGTTTTAGAAAGGTAGATTTAAATACTTTAATAAAGTATATTCTAACAAGCATCACTGAAATATATCAATATGTTTTTAATCCTTATCAAAATTTAAATGTACTAATGTGCAGTGCTTGATATTCTTGGAGAAATACATAACATAATATGCTATAAATATAACAAACATGTTTTCAGTTACATTGATGGCTTCCATATGTATTTGGGCAAAATTTATTTTTCAAAGACTATAAACATTTGTTAAACACTGATCACCATATTTAGCACTTGTTCCATATTTTTAATGTTATTATTTACTATTATTAACTTGTGTGGCTGATGAGACCTATTGTATGGCAGACAGTGGTACATAACTTATTAATATAGCAATAAATAAAATCCTTGCCCATATGATGCTTACATTCTTTTTTTTTTTTTTTTTTTTTTGAGACAGGGTTCCACTATGTGGTCCAGGCTGGCCTGGAACTGACTATGTAACCCAAGCCCAGCTCCAACTTTCAGCGATCCTCCTGCCTCCACATCCCAAGCGCTGGGATCACAGGTGTGCGCCACTGTGGCCGGTGAAGCTTACATTCTTATAAGCTGAGGGAAAATGTGAAATAAAAATTAAATGTGCACTATGTTAAAGAATAACAAATGCACTGAAGGAAAATGTATGGTTGGGGTTTAAGAACGGAGTCCGCTGTATTACTCTTTAAGATAAGAATGTTAAGTATGGCCTTAAAGAAAGTAGCATTTGAGTAAAGACCTGGTGGATACGAAGGCACAGGACTTGTGGCACTCTTGACTAAGACTGTCCTGGTTTCTGTATAACTGTCCTTGGTAAACAGAACAGTGTATCAGGTGAACTGTTCATTAGATATTCAAAATATTGTTATCATTTCAATATATATTAATGAGTTTAGTAAAATGCCAGCTTTTAGTCTATATTTGAAAAAATATTCAAATTAATAAACCTTCAATATATTGTGAGTCTAAAATATTTGGAATTATATTATGCTTTCTGTGTGTGAAGAAAGAGTCTCTTTATCAGCCAGGTCATGAAGGAAACATGTAAGTTTCAATATTCAAGCAGATACACTTTTACTCTTGTAAGGAAGGGTGAGAGCTAAAGGGAAAAGTGCCTCTTCGTGCTTGTGTCACCGTGAGTACTACTGACCTGAGGAGCTGTACTGTCCTCCAGAGCTCTGCCACATAGATGAATGTCTCCACAAGGCCTGCGCTTGTGAATTGGTTGACATAATAAGCATGACAGGCAGTGCAGATGTTTTAGCCACCTGATTTGGGGCAGGAACTCATTTTCTCCCTTAATTGTCAAAGCATCATTTCATCCCAAATATCCCAAGAGAATCTGCCTTAAATTTTTGTCATTTATTTTGAATGCAATATAAATTTATTTCCAGATACTTGCTGGAGAAAAGAATTTCCTGAGGAAGTTGAAGGAATGCGCTTCAAAATGAAGCGGCCTCTAACCAAGGAGAGAAAATGAAGGGGTATGCAGGGGAAGCTGAACGACCAAGGCAGATCTGCCCAGGTGCATCCACCACCAGCGGCTCTCACAGCCTTCCTAGGGAGGTTGTGTGGCAGGTGGAGAAGGACAACCTGGGCTGGAATAGTAGATTCACTACTGTGTAACAATCAGCTGAATGTACTGGCCCTTGACACGTGAGTCTGATGCCACAGTCCCTTTCCTGTCCCTGGGAGAGGGTAAAAGAATTTTGAGTTCACCAAAGTACCAAAAATTGCAATATCATGATAACTAATTGTTGAAAAACAATTATTTGCTCATGTGAAACAATCAATCCTCTCTCTCATGCAGGAGAAGAGTCATCATTATACCTTATTAATGGCAGGGAACAGACCTCCCCTTGGATGCTTCCTAGTAGATGTCCTTGCAGCTTCACAAAGACAAGGAGAGACACTGTATGCTCACCTGATTCAATATACAAAACAAACACAAATAATTAGTAAATTGGAATAGAGATAACAAAATAAATATAAAGCTATTATCTATTTATAAAAATATCATCCTACAATTGATTTTTATATTAGATATGCTTACAAAACTCATTTCATTTAAAGGTGATCTACTATGGATAATCCTTTATGAAATGAGGGACAAATGTGGTCATTAATACAATTAATCACTTAGTTTTTTCTGAAAGTTCTTGCAGAGAAAATAAGACAAACACAGATGTAAAACTTGCCACTATCACATCTCATACAAATCCATCGTTATTAGCAGATTAGATGACTGTTTTCCTAGAACACCCAGGAGACTCTGCTGATAAACTATTAGGACTAATGAAGGGGGTCATCAAGTGCTAGGCTATAAAATAAATATGAACTATTAATTAGTCATCGGAGCTTTGTTACATGCTATGTAAAGAAATGCTGCTTCTATTACAATGAAAAATTTAAAAAGATTAACTTCAACTAGTTTAAAAACTAATTCTTGTTAAAATACCATCAGCATAATAAAAGAGCAATTAATCAAATGGCAATTAATAAGCAATGCATATATGACAGGGAAAGAAGTAGAATTCATAACTATAAAGGATATTTAAAAATTGGAAGGGAATAGCCTCTGTAAGAAAATGGTAGGACATATGAAGAGGTAAATCACAAATACACAACACTAATCTGTGAAAAAGATAATATTCAACTTCACTAGCACTAAATTTAAATAGTAATAAGGTACCACTGACCTTTGGTGTTAATTATCTATCAATGTGTCATAAATTCTTCAAAACATCATGCTTTAAATGACAAGCACTTATTAGCTCACTTTTCTGTGGGCAAGGAATGCAGGTGTGGATTTGTTGCACTGGAGATACCAACTGGGCTGGAGTCTTTAAGGTTTAACTGGGTTAAGATCTGACTTTGCCGATCCTCACTTGCCTCTTGCAGCCGTTGTCCACAGAGATCAGTGGCTTGCCATATTAGTCTTTTCATACAGATATTCACAATGGCAGAGTCTTAGTTACTTTCACCATGGTGGGACACAACTGCAGCACCCACAACACTAAGGAGGAAAGGATTATTTTGGCTCACAGTAGAGATTTCAGTTCATAGTCAAAGCTGGCTCCAAGGCAGGGCATGATCGCAGGTGGGACTAGCAGAGGAGAGTTGCTCATGGCATAACAATGGGAAGCAGAGAGGAGGAGTGAGGGAGATAGACCTTTCCAGGTAATACCACCAGTGTCCACCTCCTCCAACTAGGTTTCACATCCTTACATCACATTCAGCTATAAACTTATCAGTAGACTAATCCACTGATGGGTATCACACTTCCATGATCTAATCACCTCCTGAAGTTCCTGCCTATGAATGCATGAGACTTTGAGGGACATCTAAATATAAAGTATAACAGGCAGATTTCCTTGGTTTGTAGGGAGAGAAAAATGATGAGACAGAGATAGAGATTGAGATAGAGGTAGAGATAGAGACAGACAGACAGACAGAGGTAGAGATAGAGATAGAGAGAGATAGAGACAGAGATAGAGATAGAGATAGAGATAGAGATAGATAGAGATAGATAGAGATAGAGATGAGGGTAAGAGACTGATGGGGAATGAATCACAATGGAAATGTCTGCCTTCACCATTCTGTAGCTTAACTTTGGAAATGAACTTCACTGCTTCTGTGATATTCTGTTCAATACATATAAATCAGGAATTGCTAGGATTTGAGTATTTCTGTCCCATCCTAAACTTATATTGAAATTTAACCTCCAAGGTACAGTGCTGGGAATTGGAATCCAGTGGGCTTTGTTGAGGTCATTTATGGTGCTAAACAAAGGGTCATGGAAGTGAATTTGCTCTTTTCTCTTCTTTTGCCATATAAGGAACAAAACTACACCCGTGTGTGGAACACAACATCCAAGGCACAATCTTAGAAGTGAAACTGGGTCTTCACCAGACAGCCAAGTGCTGGTGCCTTCACCTTGGACTCCCTGAATTCCGAGCTCTGAAAAATAAGTTTTTCTTCTTCAAAAATTACTCAAATAGGATATTTTGTTATAGCAACACACAACAGACTAAGACAGAAATCCAGCACAACTGAAGGGGTGGGGATCACAATATACAAATATATATTTATAAATAAGATATAAATAGCAGAGAGCAGGAACCCCTGGAGAGATGACCCAGACTGCATGAATTCACACTTTCTATTAAATAGCAAAGATTAAAGATAAACAAATAAAATAACTGGTAAGAAGTTCATGTTTTAAAGGGTGATGTAACATAGAGGTGAGTAGAATGACAGTAAATCCATGGAAAGCATTTTGTATAAATATCAATTCAATTTTCATTATTTTTGACTCATAATTATATTTCTAGAAATTTATCATCAAGATAAGAACTATTTTATCCTCTTCTGCCTTAGGAGAAACAAAATTGCTGCCATGTGTACAACGCAACATTCAAGGTGCCATCTTGACTGCAAAAGGAGTGTTCACCTCAACCTTATGCACAAAAGTTACTTCAAACTTCCACAAAGAGAAGAAACATGAAATAAGTAACAGTTCCATCTGGCATTAAAATATTTGACTATTCGCTTTGTGATGTTTTCAAAATAATTCCATAGTTTTGGAAAATGCTTACTTTTTTTATTTAAAAGAAAATAGTACCAAAAAAAGAACAATAGCAAAATACAAACAACACAAAGCAAGGACATTAAAAATGATACAGGGTTTCAAACCAAATGATAGAGATTAACAGTGATTGTTATATCACGTATTTTTTTAAACAAGAGAAACAAGATACAAACAACTCCATAGTATGTACAGGGGAGGTTAACTATATTATTATTATAAGAAAGTACTTTTTGGTGAAAAGACTGGTAAAATTATGACAGAAACTTTTAGAAACATTGTTTTGACTTATAGAAATATCTGTGTACACAAAAGGTAACTTTCCAAGATTTTCTTTTTTCTTTCCAAAATTTTCATTTCTTGCCCATGCAAAGCAGAGGGCTGTGATTTAAAGTAAAGAGATGACTAGCTATGCTGGCCAAAGCATGTCCAGCCATTCTAGCTGGTGGTATCCCACATGACAGACAGGACCGAAATGCTGGCCTACCACAGACCAAGAGCTCTTTCCATACCTCAAGGCCCAATGTTAGTTTTGGCTGAAGTACTACACGATGATAACAAATACTATACTTTAAAAGGAATTTTGTGTCAACATATATTTAACATCATTTCATGCTTTTTAGCCAAAGTTACTGAGTTTTACTCATGCTTTTAATAGGAGTCCAGTATAAACCTGCTTTCACGGAGTCAGATCTCTCCACCACCATCCATTAACATTCTACAATCACATTTTTTTTTAATTGCATCAGAGAATTGTCTGACACGAGGAGATCTATCAGGAAAACTCTTACTCTTTACTTTCGAGGCCTTAGATATCTGCTTAGAGATTTTGCCTATATCTGGGTCCAGCCCTTCCCCTCATCAGGTGGCATTTATTCCTTTACTATTCCCCTCCCCGTTTAAAGCTGAGAAACATAAGGCATCTTGCTCGTTGTCTACTTTCAGGACCTTAGCACTGTGGTTGGAGCACCTCAGGAGCACGGTATTTCTTTGGTGATTGGATGAAGGCAGCTTTGTGTGTGAGTGCGTTTGCCTGTGGTAACACATCTGGGACTTTCACCTTGTTCCTATCTTCTCCAACCCTGGGAAATTCACAATCCAAGATGATAGTCTTTCAGTTTTTTAATTTACCTATTTTTGACTTTCATTAGTATATGTTTGCAGTACCTAATGATAACATTCACTGTAAAGAACTGCTGCATGTACATGACACATTTCAACTCCCCTCTTCCCCACCTCCCTTGATAATGTTCCATTTCCCAATCTCCGCACCTTCCCCTTCCCACACACAAAATACAGAGAGAGCACGATAGCCTTGTAAATCAGCACACAGCCAATTCTGGTGCAAAGGACTCTTTAATGAAGTAATATGAAATAGCTTGTGTATCTGTCTTTTTCAGTAATTTGGATAAAGTGACTATTTTTTTTTGTTTGTTTGTTTGTTTTTTGTTTTTTTTTGTGCGTGTTTTTCTCCAGTACCGGGAACCGGACTCATGACCTTGCGCTTGCCAGGCAGGCGCTTTTGCTGCTGAGCTAAATCCCCAGCCCCTAAAGTGACTATTTTTGACCATCGTGTTTCTATGTACAGAACTCTTCCATAGAGTTCAATTTCATTTTTTGTGTGTGCTTGTGTACATTTATATGTGCAGGCAGACAATAGCGCCAAAATATCCACACTTTGATCCTTGGAAGTGTGAATACTTTATATTGCATGGCTAAAGATACTTTGCAGATGAGATTTGGATAGAGACAGGGAAATGTGGAGGTTATGCTGGGTTATTCACTCAATCCTATGGTTTCTTTAGAAGTGCAAAGCTTTTCCCGAGAGGGGTGTGACAATGGAACATTACTGGCTTTGAATATGAAGGATGGAACGTATGAACTGAAGACCATGAGAAATCTTTGGAAGCTAGTATAAAGAATGGCAGAGAAATAAACTCTCAGATTTTCCAGAGAGGAACATGGTCCCACCAACACCTTTATTTAGCCCAGTGAGACCCATGGTGGACTTGTGGATTTGAGTCCTACTGAATTTGAAAATCATAAATGTGTTCTCTTAAGTAACGCAGTCTGCAATGATTTGCTCCAACAGTGACAGAAAACAAATGTATTGATGCTTTTAGTTAAACTCACATAAATCCATATGCTTAGTGTTAACAAACTTTTAATAAAAAGATCTATTCAGATTATTATAGCAGCTTACTATTATCAAGTAAGTTTAAATACATGTGGATTTTAAACACTGGGCATATTGCTTAAAGAAAATGTAATCAGGTAAGGCAGATGGAATTTTAATAGTGCCCCTCTCCTGCTGTTTTTGGAGAGATTTTGTGGGAATCAGTGTGTGTAGTTAAATTATGAGTGTATGCGGCTACAGCCACATTTTCTTTGACTGAGGAAAGAGAATGGCAGAAGAAATGTGGGAGATGGAAGGTGACTTGTGGTCAAGTTGGTGAAATATTTGGTGGTTTGTTGATTTTATATATTACTCTTTTAGTCATAATCTCTTGGCAATGTGACAGCACCATTCATCTGGAGTTTTCCAATATTTGACTTAATATTGACATGGGAATAAAGAAATGAAAATGAGAAACTCAAAGATTAAATAAATTGTACAAGACCATGGTTAAAATTTCATTAGAGATTAATCTTTGGTTTCTTTTATTTCTACTTACTAAGGGGAAAATATAATCAAAATCTTGAAAAGTTCAAAAGCAGTTATTTATTCATATAAAGTATGTCTATTTAAGAAATCTCATAAGGTTTCAGCTGTTTGAAGTAATGTAGTTATATTCAGAAGTTCAGAAATAATGTTTTATTGCATTTAGCATATTTATTACTTTCCTATTGTTGCCATTACAAATCACCGCAGGCTTGGCACCTTAAAACAATACAAATTCATTCCCTTAACAGTTCTGGTGGTCAGGAGTCTGAAATGAATGTCAGGTGTTAAAATTAAGATATCTACAAGGGTGGTTTTTACTGGAGTCCTCCTCCAGGCAAGAGTCTATTTTCTCGCCTCTGACTATTTCACTCCAATCTCTTACCCCGGCCACCACATCTTCCTTGATGCTGACTCAGTCTGCATTCCCCCTGTAAGGACCTTTATGACTTCATCAGGCTCATCCAGATAATCCAGCCTGAGCCTCCTCCCCACTGCAAAGGCCTTAATCATCTGCAAAAGTGCCTTTCTGTCATATCAGGTAGCAGTCAGAGGTTCCAGGGATTAGGATCGGGCATATTTGGTGGAAGTGAGAGGCATTACTCAGCCTACCAAAATGCTGTCTAGCTTTTCAATATTGTTATCCTTACCTTTGAAGTCAAGGGTTCTCCTTTTTCACAGAAAGATCCCCTGTAAAATATCTTTGATTGTCATCTCAACCAGGGCTCTATGTACACTTTCAAATTCACAGAATAATAAAACTATGGAGTTGTTAGAGCCTGGAGAAATTATGTATTATTTAACTTATAAAATCATTGAAGAGATGTTCATCTAATTGCCCTATGTATATTAATTTAATCTTAATCAATGTCCAGTGAAATACCTACTACTATTTTCATCCTATTTTTTTAATTAAGAGAACTGAGGTGGGGCTGGGAATGAAACTCAGTAGTAGAGAGCTTGCTTACATGAATCAGGGTCTGGGATGGACCACCAGCACTATCAAAAAATAAAGACAACTAAGTCACCAGCAAGTAAATGGAAAATCTCGTATCAGACGCTGTTGTGCTCCAAAACCATCTTCAGGCCATTTCAAATTAATTTGTTAACTGATTCCAAATAGTCATAATCATAACCAACACATTTAATATATGGCAATTTAAGAATATTAGAATATAAACAGGGGCTGGGGATTTAGCTCAGCTGCACAGTGCCTGCCTGGCAAGAGCAAGGTCGTGAGTTCAATTCCCGGTACCAGAAAAAAAACAAAAACAAACAAACAAAAGGATATAAACAGAAATTATGTTTGAAACTTTATACTGTTACTTTTGTTTTACTTGGAAATTTCCATGCAGGTTGTTACTGATCACAGTTATTGCCATTGTTACCTCTTTGGAAAAGCCTATGTCTACCCAACTAAAATACAAGTACAGCCATCTCACTACTCTCTCCCTTCCTTCTGCCCTTTGTGCCAGTGTGATCTAATAGTCTTCATCTTGGCTCCGGTAAGGAGCTAATGATTTTTGTTAAGTGCTAGCTCTGAAATTCTAGGACTATGCAAGTCAAAGTCCTGTCAGGAGGACTGACTTATGTATTGTTTTGCTTTGCACAGCAGTTAAGGAATGGGCTAGTGCAGAACCTGCCTGACAAGGTGAATGTTACAAGACAGTATGCATGATATCAACCTTATGTAAAACACCACAAAGTATAAAAGTTGTTTTCCCTCAGAGTCCAGTGCTTCCTCAGACACATTGCTGCCATGAAAACAGGTGCTCTTTCCTGGTCTTTGACTATTACAAGTAAGGAACATCTGCATTTGTATTTTCCCTGTCTTCTGTATGTAGTCTAATGGATATCTGGCATGATTATATAAGTTATGAAAATCACCATTTATGGTACAGTTTTCCAAATGTTCCAAGGAGTAGAGGAATAACTACTTAAATGATTAATTCTTCCACTGCAAATGCTGAAAAATCTTTAACCCTCTAGTTTCTATGTTGTGTTTGATATATTAAGCTTTGGTATTTATTCTGCAAGCTGCATAAGTTAAAATGTAATTTTCACTGTTCACAGTCTATAAACAGGAAAATATATGAGAGGGCTACTCTATTGAAAAATCAGTGACACAGTTAGGGATTGATCTTTTCAGCAATATCCCTGCCTTCCTTGTTCTTCACCCTCCTAACATTCTCTTGTGTAACAAGTGTAGAAAGAAAGAGTGGCACCTTGGTTCATGAACAGGAGAAGATAACCACATTCATATTCTTGCATGAAAGATGGCCAGGGTTGTGTTTTTCACTTGGTGCAGAGTTTGGGAAAAAAAATGAAATTTTCTCAAACACTTCTGTCTACAAACCAAATTGTTTACAAGGCTACAAAATAACATTCTGAGCTTTAAAACAATTTGATATAGGTGATCTAAAATTTAGGCTAAATTTTAATTTTTTGGAAACAATATTTTCTATGAATTGAAAATCCAAATCTCTTTGTCTGTGATTTTTTTAAACCCTAGCAAAGTTAGTATGAAATGTTTTTTGGTTGCTTTTTTGAAAACAGAATAACGAAAACTCTCCATTAATTGAAGGTTCTTTAGATTTAACTTCTCATACTTTAAATATTTGCACCAATGCCATCAGTATATCTGGAATTCAAATTTAGAGCAAAAACATTAATGATCCTCCTTTTATTTTTTTATCTTTAAAAGCACTGTGCTAATGGAAAAAGAAGGCACTCTGACTTATTAAAACTCATTGCAAAAATCAAGGATAAGTTACACATAAGATTCATTGTAATACTTTGATGATATAAGAAGGTATCAATTTTTAAAATTTAAAATATAGGCTATCATTTCAGAAAGAAAAATATTCCAGGTAAAAACAATTTTTCAACCTATGTGCATTACAAAAATTATATCAAGTATTTTTTAAGTCAAAACACTTGAAATTTGGTTTATTGTAGATATAATCTAATTCTAATCAGCATAGCAACAGAAGTACATGTTAGAGGTATTGGCGTTATATAGGATTATGGGTTAATAGAGTACTGTGATATAGAGACATATAGATAAACACATACACATATAGTTAGATACTGGTATGGATATGTGTGTGTATGTATTTATATATAATTTTGTTCCTAGTTTTTGTAATTTTAAAAGAAATTTCATCATTTGTTTACTGTTTTACATAATAAATACAATATGACTTGTCATTTTAAGAGCAACAATATATTTTCCATTGTTAAGAAAACTTACCAAGTCTATTATATTATGCAATATTTAAATCACAGCCATAAGAGAACAGTCATCTATTAAAATGTCTGGAGCTTCTCTACTCAGTAATATGATAATAATATGTCAATAATTTGTGATATTTCTAAACAGAACATAAAATCTATGCAATATTTCTGGCATTAGAAACTATTCCACCATAAGCTATCAGAATGCATAATTTGATAAAACTTCCATTTATTGTTTATGGGAACCAATAGAATGGGTTCCAATAGTTTAGTACATAATTACATGTTTACTAACAGTCATTTTTATTAAAAATCTACATTGCAATTTAGCTCTTTTAGAAGAAATTATCCTCATTTAGTTGTAATCTCTTAAACATGCATTTATCTTACCTGATACTCATATCATTTTATCAACAAAATGTTCTGATTTGATCACTAAAAACCACCCAAAAATACTAAAAATGGCTATGCAACCTATTAGGAGAAAAATATAATGCAATTCCTCCTAATACTATGTAAAAGAAAATTATGAGCTTTAACTTTTCATAGCTGAAAACTGTATTTGTTTTTGCAATTCATACATTCTTTTGAAGAAATGTTATTTTAAAAATTA